>NC_029787.2:696805-714504 GCF_000816755.2 Arachis ipaensis | reverse complement strand
CAAAAAAAAAAAAAAAAAAAGATAGCGTCTTAGAAGTGATAAAATAACAAATTAAGAGCAACCGTTAGTACATTGTATAGGTAAAATTTCTTTGTTTTCAATCAAGTTAGAAGAAATATAAAATAGTTTTGTACATAGTCATTTATCTGTCATAATTTCAACGACCGTTGTTGTTTAATACTCAACTAATATTTCCAAAACAAAGCCTAAATTTTAACCCGAGTCATTTTATCAGCCACACAATACTACTGCAATAATGTATGTAAAATTGCCCTTGTTAGCACATAATTACATAGTAATTGCTATTGGACCTGTAAATAATCGCTTTAACCATGGCATTCATGATTTCTTTTCTTTTCTTTCTTTTTGTTACAATCATTATTTAGGTGGAGATGGAGCGGTTTGTTTCTAAGGTGGTGAACATAATGAGAGACGAAAAGCTGTTTTCTTGGCAAGGAGGTCCTATAATTTTGTTGCAGGTAGGAATTGAGTATGGACTGTGGAGTTTGGCCTTTATATGCATAATTGGTTTTATTTTCATATTTTACGGGATATTGATAGCCATGATGCTGATCTATCCAGATTAGGCAGTAAACTTTTTCTTTTCCATATTCTCGTTGTACATTGGTAAGTCTTATTTTTCGCGGGAGTGGTCTGCATTTACCGGATTATGGATATTTCACATATCTGAATTTTTCTCTTCTAATTTCTTACATTACTCTCCCTTGGAATCACCTACATAGATGACATGCTATATATGCGACATGCTGTATGATTGGTAAAGGTTGGGGATTGTTTCTACATCTTTGATGTATCCATATAAACTGTATATTTGATTTAACATGCTGGCTATAGTTATATTTTTCAGTTTTGTATTCTGATTATTAAATCAAGTTACAACTGAATTAGTTTTCAAGCTCATGAACAGACACCTAATTTTTGTTAGATATTTGGCAATGTGCTCCCTTTTTTTTAATATTATATATCTTATCTTGGTATTGCCACATGCAAGTGAAAATTTGATGCTTCCCTTGTAGAATGTGAAGTTTAACAAGGAATCAACTGTTTTTTGTCAGATTGAGAATGAATATGGGAACATTGAAGGCTCCTTTGGCAAGGCAGGTAAAGAGTATACTAAATGGGCAGCTGGAATGGCTCTAAGTCTTGGTGCTGGTGTTCCTTGGGTCATGTGCAAGCAAACTGATGCTCCATATGATATTGTAAGTTAAATACCTTCCATTATTGAAAACAATTGTGATAGCTGTTTAGGTATACTTTATGCAAGCTGCTTATGTTCAGGTCAGTCTTAACTGATCATGGAAAATAATGAAAAGGAAATTTACGTAAAATGTTTCCAGTTAAGTATATAATTAACCTACTGGATGGTACTGTGTTTCTCATTGTAGACATCCTTTCCAAAAATCCTTTTCTGTAATGTTTCTGTTGATTATTCTTTTTTGCATTCATAGATTGTGTATTGTTGTCCACAGATTGATACATGCAACGCATACTATTGTGATGGGTTCAAACCTAACTCTCCTCACAAACCAATTATGTGGACAGAGAACTGGGATGGATGGTATGATCACATCCTTCAGGGGTTACCTATTATCAGACTGTTATACTGGCTTTAGCAGCCACCAATGTAGCATATCAGAGGATAGCATGATAGCTATAGGATGCTCATACAGGCAGCATTAGTCGCGTCTCTTCAAGTGCTTCAATATTGAAGTTACCTTCCGTTTTGTTTTTTAGATTTTGAAACAAACCAAAAAGATATGGCTCCCTTCAACCTTGTCAATTAATTGCTTTACTGGATTGGAACTATGTGATGTTTCCAATAACCAGTGGCTCAATGTTGTCTGCCTCACTGTTGGCAGCAACTCATAGAGTAGTACTCTCTTCTCTTGCTCATTTCCTGCTTCAAGATTGACATTTGCTAATCTCTATGTGGTTATCTGTATGATGTACCTCCGAGTGCATACTCACTCTATACATCCGGCTTGCTCTGTTACAAATAGGTGCATCTTTCTTTTGTATTGTCCCCTACTTTTATCTTGTTATCTAAATAGGCTTAGGAACTATGTTTTTGTTTCTTACTAAAAGGCTACTTTGTGATTCACCAAGCCACATTAGCATCTGATTGGATGGCTGGTAGATGCCATGTTGAGCTGTAAACTACTCTGTCTTTATTTATTTATGATGCAAAATTTTTCATTTTGGTTCTCTCTGCATGTTTGTGTGTAGATAATAAGAGAAGGTTAAAGAACTAATTTAGTCATTTTTGACATCTTAATTATGAATATATTGATTCATTTGACTGAATTGTAGGTATACTCAATGGGGTGAAAGATTGCCCCATAGACCTGTTGAAGACCTTGCATTTGCTGTTGCACGGTTTTTCCAGCGTGGAGGAAGCTTTCAGAACTACTATATGGTAAATTTATAGTAAATGAAATTTATAGTTAGATAAAAGTTCACTTTTGGCTTATTTACTGCTCTAATATAATGGCTACCTAACTTTTATTCTTTTCTTTGAGGCATGCTTTGGCTGTTCTATTTTCATCTTTTCTCTTTTTTGTTCATTTATTCTGAATGAAGCTGTAGTAATGTGCGAAAGAACATTACCAATTTGCAAGGGCAGATGCAAACACAGCTGTTGACCTGCTGTCTTGAAACTGAAAATACAAATTTTTAAAGTGTATCATAGTTTGAGATCTGGTAATCTGTGTAGTTATCATCATTGAAGCTCCTTTATCACAGATGCTTTCAGCGCCTTTTTTTTCTTTTATATAATATATATTATCCTTTCTTGGTTCCGTTTACTTATTTTTATATGGTAATTTATTACCTTTTTTATTTTTTTTTAGTGGAACTTAAGATATATTTATGATGAACCTAATATTTCATATATCATTTAATTTGATAATATATTTTGGTTTTTATGGTATTTATTTGTAACCAGCATCTTGACCAGCCTCTTTTGTTTACAGTTTTTTGGTGGAACAAATTTTGGTCGCACTGCAGGGGGACCCCTGCAAATTACAAGTTACGATTATGATGCTCCAATTGATGAGTATGGTATGTAGAATGATAACAATAAACTTTGTTCTTTCAGATGGCATCTAGGGATTTATACATCTGTTGAGATAGTTGATGACAATCAGTTAATAAACCTACTTGTCTAGGTCTGCTTAGTGAGCCAAAATGGGGTCACTTGAAAGATTTACATGCTGCTTTAAAGCTTTGTGAGCCTGCTTTGGTGGCAGCTGATTCACCAACATACATAAAATTGGGCCCAAAGCAAGAGGTTTGAGCCAAGCCTTAAATAGCTTATTTTAATAGAATTTCAAGCACTATGTTGATTAATTAAATAATTTGTTGGCAGTCACTGTATCAGGTGAAGGATTGCTGAAAGTTCTTAACTCTTATTTTGAAACATACATTTCACCTTTGAATGGGATTTCATCCTTAGCAAAGTTTGGGATATGGTTACCTTCTTCTTTCTGTGTCATATTGCGAATGGTCTTCTATTTTTGTGTGTATTCCGAAGATATGCAGAGAAATTTGCATTCTTTGTTGAATGGCTCAATCCAGTTAAGTACCAGATGGGATTGACTACATGGATCAAATGACGCCATTGGGCTCTATCATGTATCATGTTTACAGAGAGACCGTTTACATGTATATCTCATTTGACCACCTCATAGATGGTCTTCCTTGGTCTTCCTCTGCCTTTCACCCCTTGTCCATTTTCCATCTCATCCACCTTCCTAACTGAGTGCTCTGTTGGTCTTCTTCTCACATGTCCAAACCACCTGAGACGCGATTCTACCATCTTTTTCATAATAGGTGCTACTCCAACTCTCTCTCTTATATCTTCGTTCCTTATTCTATCCATTCGCGTATGACCACTCATCCGTCTCAACATCTTCATCTCTGCCACACTTAACTTATATTCGTGCTCCCCTTTGGCCGCCCAACACTCTATACCATAAAGCATAGCCAGTCTAATAGCAGTGCGATAGAATTTACCTTTAAGTTTTAAAGACACTTTTTTGCCACATATAAAACCGGACGTACTCCGCCATTTTGACCAATCTACTTTGATCCTATAATTTACATGTTCAATCTCTCATTATCCTGTATGATGCACCTAAGATACTTAAAATTTTTAACTTTTCGTAGAATGTTCTCTCCAATCTTCATCTCTATATTAGGGTTTTCACTTCGGCCGCCGAACTTACATTCTTTTTTGCAAAAGAAAAAGAGAAAAGCTACTGTTATCATTTACAAATTTAAGTTTTGTGCTAACACAGACATTCACGATGAACTTAGTACCTTATGTTAGCTAATCCCCACATAGTGAGATAAGGCTTGGTTTTTCATATTGTTGTATGGAAAATTGTGCAGTGCTTTTATTTTACTGAATTACGTTCTCTTACCAATTTCAGGCACATGTGTACCAATTAGATGTTCGCCCTAAATTAGTGAACTTGTCTCTTTCTGGATTTTCTAGTATATGCTCAGCATTTCTTGCCAACATTGACGAAAAGAAAACAGCTACTGTGACCTTCCAAGGTCGAACATATACTCTACCACCATGGTCTGTGAGTATTTTACCAGATTGCAGGAATACAGTTTACAATACTGCCAAGGTATGCTTTATGCATTGGAATACTTTTTAGGCATAAAAAAAGTTGGCATGATATCATCTTCTGTCTTTATCTGAATGTTGGTTTACTTATAGATCTTTCCAGAATTTGATACCCAAGATCTACATATTAGTCACTTGAAACTTAAAATTGATAATTAAACTACTTTTCTAAGTATTTTTATAACTAAAATAATTTTCTACCTGAAAGTATTTTTCACTTGGTTGTTTGCATTGTACCTGCTTAAATTCCTCGTAATCTCAAGTAGTAAATTTTTTCAAAGTATACATGTTTTAAGATGCCAATTAAACTTATTATAGCTGCGTTTATATTATATCAGGTTGTCTAACAATTTCATATTTAAATTTGCACAGATTGGAGCACAAACTTCAGTCAAATTGTTAGACTTTGATTTGCCACTTGTCTCAAGTCTTTTCCCATCCCAGAAATTGATCAATCAAGATGGCATTTTCCGCAGCTCAAGTTCTTGGGTGACTGCAAAAGAGCCAATTCGTGTTTGGAGTAACAGCAGTTTCACTGTACAAGGTATATTGGAGCATTTAAATGTAACAAAGGATCAATCTGATTATCTTTGGTATTCAACCAGGTAAATATGCATATCCCTAAATATTCTGCATTCGTATCATATGCTTTTAGAAAGGAAATTATGTGGCTTGTTTTACTGTCGTAGTAGCATGCATGCTTTACTAGTTACCCATTTTAATTTAGGTAAAATTTTCATTAGGTGTCAAGACTCAAGAACCAACTTCCCCAGTTTTGGAGAAGGACTGTATTGTCCGATAAACATTGGGGACTGTTTTGTGTATTTTGAAATCTAGGAGACTAAGATGTCCGATTTTAAAAACCTCGGAGACTGATTTGGGTAATTGCTGTTTTATATTTAACATGCTCACGAAGTAAACTTTTGCCTTTGAAACATGGGTAGTATACAAGCATACTCCTCCTTGGCTCTTTCAACTTAGATTAAACTCCTTACAATTTTTTTCTGTCAGTTTTCCTTTTAACTAGTTGTTTATTTTGTTCTATGTTTTATTCGTTATTATTTTGTTGTTTAGGTAATGAAGGATTCTATCAACCCCCACCCCAACAAACAAAAGAAATTATCTAACCAAGTGTGCTAACAGGGATGTGTATCTGACCCCATTATGAGTATGGGGATAGGGATGGAGAATATATTTCCTGCTCAAGAATGACCTATAAAAACTTAGTAACCTCAGTGTCACTCACCCAAAACATAGAGCCACTATGCATCTAAACCTCTACATTATTTTAATTATATATATTTTTTAGATGGGGGAATTCTTGAGGCATCGTAACAACTGGTGACTAATTGCAATCCTTATCTCTAACAAGATCAAAAGAGTAGAAGAAATTGTGAGAGAGAATAAGACACCCT
The DNA here is from genome assembly GCF_000816755.2 of Arachis ipaensis. Classification (NCBI taxonomy): domain Eukaryota; kingdom Viridiplantae; phylum Streptophyta; class Magnoliopsida; order Fabales; family Fabaceae; genus Arachis; species Arachis ipaensis. The sequence continues at coordinate 708,432 of NC_029787.2, read as the reverse complement.
CCATGCCAAAATACATAAAGGATACGAGCTAAAAAGCTGCTAGCTTCTTGCTTTATATATCTGCTATAATTTTACCCAGAAAGTACCAAACTCTAAATTCTACAATATGCAATGAATCTTTTGGTAATAAACATCCGCCCCCCCAAAAAAAAACAGATTTATCTGATGGTTTCTAATCATCTGTCTATACACAATGCAGAATATATGTTTCAGATAGCGACATCTTGTTTTGGAAGGAAAATGATGTTACTCCAAAACTTACTATAGATGGCATCCGTGACATACTGCGTGTATTTATCAATGGCCAGCTTATAGGTAATGATATTGTACAGTCAAATGGATGCTATATTTATTTGTAGATGGCATCTTTCTTTTTTGTATATTTCCTAAAATAATGCTCATAATTCTGTAGTTGACCCAGCAATTCTTAACATTTGCATTATCGGCTATTCGGCTAATCATCTCCAAGTTGTCATCCAAGAAAATAAAACTCATGATCTATGATTGTGTCTAACAGTTTCTAACCATTGGGAGGAATATATCATATGAAATCCTGGTTGGTTTTGGGCTCATCATGTACCTATGCGGCTTTTTATCTTTAGTAATTAATACTAGTTAGTGAAAATACGAGGATAATTTTACTCAAACTGAAAAGCCAATATTATATTAGGAAAAAAACAATCTGGCTGGAGGTTTAGGCTAGCACAATGATATGCAGGTTAGTACCAGTGATCATCCAGCTTTTGTTAACAGTTTCAATCTAGGTGCAGATGATGAGGATAATGTCTTTCTTGATTACTGCACTAAACATCTTCCTAGTTGGAATGATTTCTTCTCTATTTTTCTGGTCTTACTCTTTGCTTCTTTTCCCCCTTTTGTTTTCATCCCATATACCGATGCCATTTTTATTCAGGCTCTGTTCATGCCAAATGTCCATGCTAGTTCGCTGATCCTACATCTAGCTGAATTCTCTTTGTTTCCTTGAATAGAAATGTGGTGTTTGCAACTGTTAGGCTTTATAATTTAATCATGATATTGCGTTTATATTCTTACATAGCTCCATGTCTTTTCCAAGTAAAGGTAACACTGTTGGTCATTGGATCAAGGTGGTCCAGACAGTTCAATTTGCTCCAGGATACAATGATTTAACACTGTTATCTCAGACAGTGGGCTTACAGGTGAAAGTCCTACCATGGATAGTACCAGAATATTAAATTATTTTAAAATCATTGAGTGTGTGTAAGTAGGTATCAATTGACAGTTTAAGAATTGAATACACATTCATTAACAATTAAACATATATATTTTTTATTTATTTTTTATTTTGAACCGTTCAATTGATAGTAATATAAATGAGGGAGAGGAATAATGATTGCTGACTTACTTCACTTATGACACACTGTTGCAGAATTACGGTGCCTTCCTTGAGAAAGATGGTGGAGGGATTAGAGGTACAATCAAGCTCACGGGATTCGAAAATGGAGATATAGATCTTTCAAAATCATTTTGGACCTACCAGGTATGCATATAAATCTTTGAGAACCTTACTTGTTGATAAGGCATTATAACTGTGCTCCTATCGGAAAATACTATTAGTAACTACTGTTTATTCTCATTTTCTCTACCAGGTTGGACTTCAGGGTGAGTTTCTAGAATTTTACAGTGAAGAGAATGATAATGCAGAATGGGTTGAATTAAGTCCTGAGGCCCTTCCATCCATATTTACATGGTACAAGGTACTAGTTAGAGGGCTATCGAACTGAGATATCTATGAGAGTTGTATAATAAAATATGACACACAGAAAATAAATTATAATTTTATTTTATTGATTTTATTTCATTAGTAATATAAATCCATTCATGAGCCCACACATAATAGCTTTAAGCTTCTAAGTTAGTCATCATCATGGCATCGAAACCTTTGCACAAGTTTGATCCTTAATACAAGTTTTCCAAATAAAGTAGAATTTAGGCACAATGAGAAATAAGCCTGCACATTTTCTACAAGAGCTACTTAAGGGGGTCTTTCAAAATAATTAAATTATTTTTAAGTCTTCTCATAACAATCTAAATGTTGTATCTACACACCGCATCACACAAGATTCCATTTTTTGGAATTTCGTGAGTTTTGCATAGATTTTTTTTATGTCTTATACTGAAATTCTTTCTTTTCGGGGGTTTAAACAAGGATTGAATCCGAGGCCTTTTGGTCATAGAATTCTAACATCATATCATAAAACTACTTGTTCTAAAAGGTTAAATTGATAGGTAGCGTCGTAGCGATATATAAATAGGTAGAGTTGGTCCATAAATTCACACTGATCAGAAGCAAGGATTGGACTTTTGATCATTGGCTAAGGCAGACCAAAATAAATGTCAAGAACAATCTTCCCAAAAAGCTTAGACTATAAAGTGACTAGACAAAAGAATGGTTTGCCAGTACATTATCATTATTGTTGTGTACTTTCTGCTGATGTCTAACACATTTAAACCTTGAATAATGAATGTAGATCCTGACCTCACATGCATCTTTTATTGATGCAGACATATTTTGATGTCCCTGATGGCACAAATCCAATTGCTCTTGACCTGCAAAGCATGGGGAAAGGTCAGGTTTGGGTGAATGGCAATCATATTGGACGATACTGGACATGGGTCTCCCCTAAAGATGGATGTGAACAATTTTGTGATTATCGTGGAGCATACAGTTCGGACAAGTGTACAACTAATTGTGGAAAACCTACTCAAACCTTGTATATCTTCCAATGATTTGCACCTTTAAATCCATTATTGTACTATCATGTGAATATATGTATATATAGGTATCGAAAAGAAACTTTTGAGATCTATTTAACTGTTATTGATCAATCTCCAGGTACCATGTGCCACGGTCATGGCTGAGAGCATCAAACAATTTACTTGTCATTTTGGAGGAAACAGGTGGAAATCCATTTGCGATTTCTGTTAAGTTGCATTCGGCCAGGACAATATGTGCTCAAGTGTCAGAATCGCACTATCCACCGTTGCAGAAATTGGTGAATGTAGATGTCATTGGTCAAGAAGTTTCCGTAGATAATATGATTCCTGAAATGCATTTATGGTGCCAAGATGGACAGATAATTTCCTCCATAACTTTTGCTGGTTTTGGAACACCTGAAGGTAGTTGTCAGAATTTTTCTCAAGGGCAATGCCATGCACCTAGTTCAATGTCCACGGTATCCAAGGTAAACTCTCCAGCAAGTTGCTTTTTACTTGAGTGCCTATGAATTAGTTTCCTGAATGAAATAAAAGCTACACAAGCTTTCGGTTGTGAATTTGAATTAGAAATCACGTGAATAAAATTGAAGGGGCAGGAGGCTATCTTACGAAATAATTACCCTGTTGAAGTTTTACTGTTGCCAGTGGATGTATATTTAATTATTTATATAAGAAGAAAATTGGTGAAAGCTTTTTTGGTGTATGGGAGGTGCTGCTGCTCGGCTTGTGTATACTCGTGCAGTTTTACATCTCATTTGATGCAGGCTTACAGTTTTTTCATGAATGATATCTTCTCCGATTCACCAAAGAAATGGAAAAGAGAATGGAAAGAAATTATATGGGAGAATGCAAAGATTATAAATCTCCTCTAGTAATCCGATATTACGGGTGGCTGTATTATCATAATTTATGCTATATCAAACATAATTAGTTGCATGGTTCACACAAACTTAATGTACAAATTTTCACGCTTAGGTTTCTAAATATATTTTTCGTGGTATACAGGCTTGCCAAGGGAAAAGTAGCTGTTCAATCAAAATATCGAGCAGTGTGTTCGGAGGTGACCCATGTGAAGGTGTTGTCAAAACATTGGCTGTGGAGGCAAGGTGCACATCACCGTCAAGTGATGGCTTCGTAAGCAGCGTTTAGAATCTGTTGGGTGTGTGAAACAGGCGGACATGAACAAACCACCCTTGATTGTATTCACTATACAATTGTATAAATACTATCATTATGTTATGATTTATATAGTACAATATATGAAAAAAGCAGCAGCAAATAAACTCTTAATTTTGTACGTAGTTATTTACCATCCTTTATGCATGCAGCAAGATAGTCTGTTCTGATATACTGACTTAACATCCTGTGTGCCACAACAAGCTTGAACTATTTCCAGTTTTAAAGAAGGATTGCAGAAGCAGAATTATAGATACACAGAAAAAAAGAAGTCCCAAAATATGCTATTCTTAGGGAGAACCCACCACTATAATATTCATTTTCAAAAAAATATGAAGATGCCCAAAGTAGGGATCAAGCACAACAGAACTTTTACCAACCAATGACTCTCTATTCTTATAGATCATATTAATCAGCAACTTTGATCCCATTCTATCACTTCAAAATTCTGATACATTCTGATTGTTGTGTAATTTTATAAGCAATTTATACATCTTCTAACACAAGTATCTCATTGACGAGTACAAGACAACCCAATCCAAAGATCAAAGACTTGATATTACTCACATGATCATTTTGGCATGGCAAAATAGTTTCCTTTCGGAAGCAAGCCCTCACAGCCATAAAGATCGCAGAGTGCATTGCTCATAGAGACAAGCTGGAAAGGATGCTGGTCTTCACTTCAAACGTCTGATCTTCTTTGTCGCATTAATAATGTTTTGGCCAATCTCTGGATGTTTAAACTTGAATAATTTATCAAGTTTAAGGGAAGCTTCGGGAAAGGAACTATCCTCAATACATGATTCTGATTTGAGTGCAAAATGGACCTCATTGACATCCTCATCAAGTTGGAGGCAAAAGAGGTGGCCGAAAACCTATATAAAGACAGAAGAACCAAAAAACATAAATAAAAATGGAGATATCAGTCTATAAACCAACCAAAAAATGGAGACATCACTTTAAAAAGCATACTAAACAGAGTGTCAAAAAAAAAATGTTAACACAATGCTGTCACTGCATGAGGCATATGTGACAAATTAAACAAAGATACAAAGCTAGAGGAGAAAGCACACTCCAAACCAATATGGATGCTAATATTTACTTTCACCTTTTTCATTTTCAAGCGAACCATGTCTTTTATGGTTTGGGACCGGGAGACCAAATTGACAACAAAGAGACCTTGATCTGAGAGTTTATCCCTTACAGTCTCTAAAAAAGACTCCTCAACAAAATCTGGAGCAGGGCATGCCATTGCAGAGCTGCACACAATATGCAATGGATAAGTAGTTGTTCAATCATAGACGACAGTGTCTATATCAACAATAACTATATTCCGAAAAATAATCACCTTGGATCTGAAGAGTCAACATCAACAATAATTATATCAACTTTCCTTGCCCCTACACTTGCATGAGACCTTGAACTCCCGTTGGAAGGGGACTCAATACATTCAGAACCAGTGCCATTTTCTTGAATCTGACCTGCTGCAGAACTGGTAAAATCTCTGACAAATTGGACTCCATCAGCTACATGCACCTGGAACCCAGCATAATGGGATTTAATGTATTTTTAACCACCATTCCCAAGATTGACTCATAAAAAATCTTAATTATGTTGTGATATAGACTTCAGTCAGTCATCATGACATCAGCCCCCCACCAATCTTTTACTTTATCAGCTATTACCACATTTTTGTCACTCTTGGCTTGTTCAAAATCAAATATCTAAACCTAGTGTAAAAAACAGCACCCAACAAAATACAAGGATCAAAATATCTAATTAGAACAGTTGAAGGCATATGATTCAAAGCAGGGACAGAAAAATCTTCAATTCAAAACATTAACTATTTCATGCAGATAATTCCTTCTATGAAAATCAGCAATCTCACTTTACTTCTTTGCTTCCAGCTGGAGTTAGATTTATGTTACAGGCCCTCCCGATATTTTCTTCTTTTGTCCTCCCAATTTTGACTGTATCTTAGCTAAGGTCGCTTCTCAATTCTTTAAAGAAACAGTTCCAAATGGTTCATAACTTCAAGTTTGGTTCATAATTTCAAGTTTCAACGGAAGCCTGAGAAGAGAGAGATGCATATGTATGTTACCTACCTTTAGGCGGTTATCCTCTACAAAACCGAAGTAGTCCTTTGCAATATCTAAAATTGCGGGGTCTAACTCCACTGCCTGTAGATATAAATAAATATCAAGAGAATATGATATTACATAAAATCATAAGAGTAAACCATCTTGCATACAAGCAAGCACTGGGTCTGAACTCTAATTTATTTTCTCAGTTAATTACTAGGGAAAAAAATTACCTCCATTTCCAAAAAGGGGATACATCCATGAAGAAACATAGGAAGTAAACCTGCTCCAAGACCTATTATTACTGCTTTAACCTGAGATATAGAATTTGCATATATCAGCAATAATGGACATTGAACAGTAATGGAAAGCTTTATATCACCGAATGCCAAACACAAAAAGAAGAAAGATTTGGCATTTACTTAGCATTACCTTCAAAAGAATTTTGTGACTGTATTAGTTATTAGGCATAACTGATCATACAAAAATCTCGAAAAGCCAAACATCAATGCACCTCATAAATGTAAATCTAATAGTAAAATAGATTCTTTCAGGTTTCAACCATCATACTAGAGATTTGACACCCAATACAAATTATCAATGATATGTTAAGAATTTTTTAATGTTTTATGATTTGATTATTTAAAGGAATTGAAAATATAAATGAAAATGAAAAGAAAAGGATGAGGAAAATAAAGAATTCTTGGTTAAATATATTTCAAGATTGCAAAAAAAATCTACAACTTTCGAGTTCCCTTCTTGTAATACAACAGAGACTAAAATTGGAAATACGAACCATTTTTCCACTTGATGTCACGCTTTCCATATAAGAAGATATTAGCATGAATCCTGAAATAATCCCTGTATGATAGGAACTAGCTGCATAGCCATGATAAACTGCAAACTGGTTCCTTGCTTCTACACAATCAGTTAAAATAGTATGTTAACACGGGATTAAAGTGATAAATAACAGAAGATATTAGACAATTTCATTTGAACAAACAGAATGATTTAAAATTGTATAATCAGCTCTCTTATTATAGGAAGTAGGTACAAAACAGTTCTATGAAAATTCAACCATGTTTGGAAAGTCCCTAAAGAGACTTATTTTGGTAAAAAAATTGTTATAAAGTTTTCAACATGTTTGGCTGAGTTTCTTGAAAGTGATTAAAAGCTTATTAAAAAAAAAGAAAAATAAAAGAAAAAGAGAAGCTATTTTTTGAGGGGGAAAAAAGCATAAGCTAATATCTGGGTTTTTTTTTCTGAAAAATCTTTTTACACACAGATTATTGTGCTTTTGCCTAATTGACTCAAATATTATATATAGATAATCATTCTATATCCTTTTTGTAATTTTATCACATAAAACAACTTTTTCGTACAATCCAAACAAAATAAATTATCTCAAACCCAATTTTCAGCACATGTATCAACACGTAAATTGATTATATAAATAGGCTATTATTGAAATAATTATAATTTTACAGCTTTGCCAAACACACCCTAAAGGCTAAAATGGGAGATAATTATCATTGCAAATCATCTTTTGAACTAGAAAATACTTTAACAGAAAGGCCAATAATGAATACAACATGATAGTTTGAACGCACTACAGCATGATTTGACAAATTAGTTGCAGATCATGTAAGGGAGTTGCATCAGCAACGATGTATTGAACTGTGATTTAAAACATATGGGAGACAAATAGGAAATATTTACCACTACTCTGTCTCCGAGATCCACTTTTCCTAGATTTAGAAGATGAGTTGGTTTTCTTCCTCCCTGACTCACTAACCAATTTGGTAGATGAATTTTCATCTTTTACTAGAGCTTCAGATTGCACCAGATTTGCAGCTCTCTCAAAAACAAGGCGACGAAACACCAACTCTCTAGATGGAAAAATATTACTGACTTCACTGTCAACATTTTCATAAACTACATCTTCAACAACAATTGATCCAGTTAACGAAGATGAGACCTACAAAACACATCATTATTGATAATATTATAAGAGTATGACGGGCATTTCAAATCAAGTAAACCATTACAATAATGTAAACCAATGTAGAAAGTGGAAATCACAACTTCAATAACATAATGTACGCTGTTACTAACCTGATGAACGATGCTTCGTTCCTTGATACCCTCACTTGCCATCATGAAGCTGTAGAGATATATGTTCAAGAATTTATGAGAAAAGGTTTGACTCATCAAGTATATAACGATGAGCTACACATCATTAAAAAATAGCTTAGCCAATACTAATAACAAACAAACACTGCCCTGGATAGTAAGAGAGCCAGCAGTACCAACATTACTGTACCAACCCTGTATATAATGATATTAGAAATTATTTGCTTACTTCATGCATATTATATTCAAAAGTTACATTATGGCTTCCTCCCCTCTAAGTGTAGGAATTACATGGAAGATGAAAACTGAACACAAATCCTTTGTTAACGGAAACTTTATGTGAAGATTTAATCAGAATTTCTCAAAACCTGAATGGCGATATGGCATTTTAGGATTTTTTTTTTTTTTTAACTCATAATCACAGTAGACCATAATTAATCATCTTATGTTGCAATGGAATCTCTGTAGCAGAACAAGGTATACCCTTGCCTCTAAACTTCCAAGTAATAGTGTGAACATTTGTTACAGCATATGTGGCTGATTAGAATACAAGATATAAACTGCGTTCTAAAAGTTTCCCTGACTTTTGCATTTATATACCCCAGAAGCACAACTTATTTGCTGTCGTTCAGCAAAATATCATGCTTAAATATTTGGGAATACATACATTAACACCTCAATAGAATATAGTGGTTACTTAAATAAATGGGCCAAAACCAAGGGAGATACAAATAAAGGAATTGGGTATAAGTTACATACGGTATTTGTGCTCCATTCTCATTTTCTGCAGGTGCCAACTGTTTAACCAACGGAGACAAATCTTTCTGGAAAGGAATAACAAGCCAATGTTAGTAAAAAGAATTACAGTTAACTCATTAGAATGGCATGTTCCATGAAGAATAAGATGTCTACCTGAATCTCATCCATGCTGGCCTTTATATGGCTGGTATCCAACAAAACCTGTAGTTTCAAGATTGCATAGCAGCTTCAGTTATGAAATTATCTTCAAAACAATCAAGAATGGAAAAACATTGTAAATGTGATGTTAGTTTGCTAATAATATAATACCATTATGAGACGAGCTGCTTTTGAGCTTCTGACTACCATCCACTGTCCTTCTTCAGAAAAGAAAAGCCATTCACGAGAACGTGTCTGAAATTTCACATTCAGTTATGAAATGCAAGCAGAATAACTGCCTGATGTAGTAGAGCAGTTGGATAAATTGCACGCATTTATTTATATGTCTGTCTGTAGCATCAAATATTTTGTAATTAGCACAATTCTTTCTCATGACAATACCTTCACATTCATTAAGTTGTCAATACAACTTGTACATTAATCTGAAGTGAAGATGACAAATCCAGTGGAAATCGTAAAAAAATATGAGCTAATATTAATATGGTAAGAAAATTTTATTCTTGATATGAAATCAGGTGGAACTACAACACATAAAACAGGAAGGGAAATCTGCTCACACACACCTTAGGCACAATGAAAACCCCACAGTGATAGGTAAATGAGTCAAAGTGTTCCTCAGCATCAAGAACTACAGCATGATAGGTAAAAATAGAGCACCCTTGTCCACCCAAAGTTAGCTGAAATCGTCGACCTGGGGAAAGCTTTGTCAGTTCCCCTTGCAGATCTTCCGGAGAGTATAATATATGAGAGCTACTGGTGTATTTTTCACGAAGTTGATTTTCATTTTCTAGAGCTTCATGGAGTCCAGAAGCCTTGCACAAATGAGAAGGCATAGTGTAAACACCAGAAATTAACAGATGTAAAATACACGATCTAATATAAATATATTAAACATTTTTTTAAGAACATGCATATATTATAAATTAATTAGTTATCTAACTGAAAAACAATCTTAGGAGCTGTCCCTAATTTCATTCTGTTTACTCATCCCTTCTCCTACTTGAATTAGGAATTGGACTCTTCCTATATTAGTTGGCTTGGCTTGTAATAATAGTACCAATGTACCATACCAGTTCTTGACCTAATTACTTCAACCCTGTAGTATCCATAGTCACTTTCTCTCTTTCCTCCTTCCTGATCCAAATCCTACAACTTCAACTACCAGATAGCTATCCTATGCAATCATTACAATTAAAGGTCAAGCTACAGCATAATCTAGTGCATCTAACAAATGCTGCATTAACCATCTATGAATCCTCATTAAAAAAAGCATCCACACCAACGAAACACCAGAATTAGGCCATGCATCTTACCTGTTTTGAACTACAATGAAGAGTTGAATCCTGAAGTAACGATGTAATCTGATGCACTGAAGTAGACAGCTCTTTCTCCACAACAACTATGAATGTTTGAAGGCTAGATTTATTAGAAGACTTCATAGGTATGGAATCAACACTCATTTTCCATCCAAGGCGGAACTTCGAAAAGAGTAGACCTGAAAAGGCCTGAATTAGTTTCCTCCAAGACCGACCAGGTCAATTTCTTCCCATAAAGATATAAATAAATTATAAAATGAAGTTAAAATGCAAAACAAGGTCCAGAAGATCATTTCTTTCACAGTTCACAGTAACAAAGCTCCTTGTCCAAGTTCACTACAAAGAATCCAAAATGAAATTAGAGCCGAAATAGCTTCTGCATCAACATGTTTCTTTTTAATATGAGATTTGCATTATGCAGAAAAGAAAAGGAAAACACACACAAAAGGAACTATTATCATAGTCACCTTTGTCAACCAAATATTCTAACTATCATAATAAACAAATGGAGTAACAAAAACTGCAGAAACATACCAAGTACATGAGATTCAGCCAAGGTAAGGCACAAAAATTTCCCCCCTGGTTTCAAAACTCTCTTTACCTGGAAATACGAATCAGTACAAGTTCACATGACCAATTAATTAGTCTATATTATTCTTCACAATAATAACTAGAATAGATCAAAGAAATCATAGAAACCTCTGAGAGATACTGATTTCCCAACTTAGGGCCAAGCTCTGGCTCCATCAAAGCATCTAATCCACCTTTATCAATAACTGCATCAAAAATTTCGTCTTCAAGCTGCATACCAGCATTTAAAAAAAATGAAAACCACGCAGGAATCAGATAACTCAAAACCCGAAGGGCTGCTTCAGCTTTGAACTCGAAAAGCGAGCAGTTGACACGCACCTGCATGTTGGTCATGTCCATGACGCGCCACCGCATGTGAGGGCGGAGGCGGACGTTGCGGCGGAGCATGTCGGAGATGACGACCTTGGAGAAGTCAATGTTGGTGAGTCCAGTGTATCCGGCGTCATAGAGGTGCTCAGAGAGTCGGGAGTTCCCGCAACCGGGGATAAGCAGCTGAGGAGCGGCGTCGCCGCCGTCAGCATTCGGCGGGAGGTGGGAGAGGAGCGGGTCTCGGAGGTAGGGCCACTCAGCGTACCACTCGAAAGGGTCGTTGGTGCCTCGAATAGTGAAGAACTTGTCCCAATTTTCTTTACTAGTGAAGTCACCTAGGGTTTCT
>NC_029787.2:691596-694668 GCF_000816755.2 Arachis ipaensis | reverse complement strand
AACTCATAATCACAGTAGACCATAATTAATCATCTTATGTTGCAATGGAATCTCTGTAGCAGAACAAGGTATACCCTTGCCTCTAAACTTCCAAGTAATAGTGTGAACATTTGTTACAGCATATGTGGCTGATTAGAATACAAGATATAAACTGCGTTCTAAAAGTTTCCCTGACTTTTGCATTTATATACCCCAGAAGCACAACTTATTTGCTGTCGTTCAGCAAAATATCATGCTTAAATATTTGGGAATACATACATTAACACCTCAATAGAATATAGTGGTTACTTAAATAAATGGGCCAAAACCAAGGGAGATACAAATAAAGGAATTGGGTATAAGTTACATACGGTATTTGTGCTCCATTCTCATTTTCTGCAGGTGCCAACTGTTTAACCAACGGAGACAAATCTTTCTGGAAAGGAATAACAAGCCAATGTTAGTAAAAAGAATTACAGTTAACTCATTAGAATGGCATGTTCCATGAAGAATAAGATGTCTACCTGAATCTCATCCATGCTGGCCTTTATATGGCTGGTATCCAACAAAACCTGTAGTTTCAAGATTGCATAGCAGCTTCAGTTATGAAATTATCTTCAAAACAATCAAGAATGGAAAAACATTGTAAATGTGATGTTAGTTTGCTAATAATATAATACCATTATGAGACGAGCTGCTTTTGAGCTTCTGACTACCATCCACTGTCCTTCTTCAGAAAAGAAAAGCCATTCACGAGAACGTGTCTGAAATTTCACATTCAGTTATGAAATGCAAGCAGAATAACTGCCTGATGTAGTAGAGCAGTTGGATAAATTGCACGCATTTATTTATATGTCTGTCTGTAGCATCAAATATTTTGTAATTAGCACAATTCTTTCTCATGACAATACCTTCACATTCATTAAGTTGTCAATACAACTTGTACATTAATCTGAAGTGAAGATGACAAATCCAGTGGAAATCGTAAAAAAATATGAGCTAATATTAATATGGTAAGAAAATTTTATTCTTGATATGAAATCAGGTGGAACTACAACACATAAAACAGGAAGGGAAATCTGCTCACACACACCTTAGGCACAATGAAAACCCCACAGTGATAGGTAAATGAGTCAAAGTGTTCCTCAGCATCAAGAACTACAGCATGATAGGTAAAAATAGAGCACCCTTGTCCACCCAAAGTTAGCTGAAATCGTCGACCTGGGGAAAGCTTTGTCAGTTCCCCTTGCAGATCTTCCGGAGAGTATAATATATGAGAGCTACTGGTGTATTTTTCACGAAGTTGATTTTCATTTTCTAGAGCTTCATGGAGTCCAGAAGCCTTGCACAAATGAGAAGGCATAGTGTAAACACCAGAAATTAACAGATGTAAAATACACGATCTAATATAAATATATTAAACATTTTTTTTAAGAACATGCATATATTATAAATTAATTAGTTATCTAACTGAAAAACAATCTTAGGAGCTGTCCCTAATTTCATTCTGTTTACTCATCCCTTCTCCTACTTGAATTAGGAATTGGACTCTTCCTATATTAGTTGGCTTGGCTTGTAATAATAGTACCAATGTACCATACCAGTTCTTGACCTAATTACTTCAACCCTGTAGTATCCATAGTCACTTTCTCTCTTTCCTCCTTCCTGATCCAAATCCTACAACTTCAACTACCAGATAGCTATCCTATGCAATCATTACAATTAAAGGTCAAGCTACAGCATAATCTAGTGCATCTAACAAATGCTGCATTAACCATCTATGAATCCTCATTAAAAAAAGCATCCACACCAACGAAACACCAGAATTAGGCCATGCATCTTACCTGTTTTGAACTACAATGAAGAGTTGAATCCTGAAGTAACGATGTAATCTGATGCACTGAAGTAGACAGCTCTTTCTCCACAACAACTATGAATGTTTGAAGGCTAGATTTATTAGAAGACTTCATAGGTATGGAATCAACACTCATTTTCCATCCAAGGCGGAACTTCGAAAAGAGTAGACCTGAAAAGGCCTGAATTAGTTTCCTCCAAGACCGACCAGGTCAATTTCTTCCCATAAAGATATAAATAAATTATAAAATGAAGTTAAAATGCAAAACAAGGTCCAGAAGATCATTTCTTTCACAGTTCACAGTAACAAAGCTCCTTGTCCAAGTTCACTACAAAGAATCCAAAATGAAATTAGAGCCGAAATAGCTTCTGCATCAACATGTTTCTTTTTAATATGAGATTTGCATTATGCAGAAAAGAAAAGGAAAACACACACAAAAGGAACTATTATCATAGTCACCTTTGTCAACCAAATATTCTAACTATCATAATAAACAAATGGAGTAACAAAAACTGCAGAAACATACCAAGTACATGAGATTCAGCCAAGGTAAGGCACAAAAATTTCCCCCCTGGTTTCAAAACTCTCTTTACCTGGAAATACGAATCAGTACAAGTTCACATGACCAATTAATTAATCTATATTATTCTTCACAATAATAACTAGAATAGATCAAAGAAATCATAGAAACCTCTGAGAGATACTGATTTCCCAACTTAGGGCCAAGCTCTGGCTCCATCAAAGCATCTAATCCACCTTTATCAATAACTGCATCAAAAATTTCGTCTTCAAGCTGCATACCAGCATTTAAAAAAAATGAAAACCACGCAGGAATCAGATAACTCAAAACCCGAAGGGCTGCTTCAGCTTTGAACTCGAAAAGCGAGCAGTTGACACGCACCTGCATGTTGGTCATGTCCATGACGCGCCACCGCATGTGAGGGCGGAGGCGGACGTTGCGGCGGAGCATGTCGGAGATGACGACCTTGGAGAAGTCAATGTTGGTGAGTCCAGTGTATCCGGCGTCATAGAGGTGCTCAGAGTTCCCGCAGTTCCCGCAACCGGGGATAAGCAGCTGAGGAGCGGCGTCGCCGCCGTCAGCATTCGGCGGGAGGTGGGAGAGGAGCGGGTAGGGCCACTCGGGCCACTCAGCGTACCACTCGAAAGGGTCGTTGGTGCCTCGAATAGTGAAGAACTTGTCCCAATTTTCTTTACTAGTGAAGTCACCTAGGGTTTCT
>NC_029787.2:687275-691590 GCF_000816755.2 Arachis ipaensis | reverse complement strand
TCTGGGGTTTTAGCAGGGTATACTCAACAGTTATCAGAGAGACAGCTTTGCCGTTTTACTTGTCTGAGCAGGATTTCTTTTATGAAATTACTTTTCAACCCCTTAAATTCTTTCTTTTTCTTTATCCAATTTATCTAATTTGCTACTTGCTCCTTTCTCCTAACTCCCCCTCTTTTCCTTTCATATTCTGAACGAGAACATCACTCTCTTCTAACACTGGGCACCGCCGCTTGATCAAGTTTAACAAATAAACCACTTTCGGTGACCAACACCGGCAGCGAAGCAGGGATAACGCCTCTCCCTTCACTGATCCACGATCTGCCTTCTCATCCAACACGAACAGTCAGTCATTTTACTGTTCTTGCATTATTATTTTTATTATTTTCCTTCTGCTGATTGTTGTGCTGAAATTGCTGCAATTGTTTGTTTCGAGTGCTCAATTTAGTTGTTGCCGTTAACCTTCTATCTTTTGGATTATGCTAGCTTTACGTGCTCAGCTTGGTTTGGTTTGTTTTGTATAGCAATGGATGGTGAACTGCAGGTGTTTGACAAAAGTTGTGTGTGGGTTTGACTTTGCCATTCTGCTTCATTTTGCGTTTCTTGCTGCTTCTTTTCTTTTAAGACTTGTGGTTATGGTTACTGTTTGCAATGTCTCATTCATGGCTATGGTATGAGTTTTGATGGAAAGTTTTGGTGTTGGTCTTACTAGAGAAGAAAACTAACTACATAGTACATGCGCAAATTGCTAAAAGAGAGCATTCTAAATTATGGCTTGCTTGATGCCCCCCCTAAAGTCTAAGTCGTCTTCGTTGTACTTTGTTGTTCCTGTTCCTCAGCCTCCTTTTAGTGCTTCATTGGGCTTATTTATTTATTTTGAAGTTTGAACTAAAATCTGGTGTATGAAATCGGTTATGGAGATAATACAGGCCTTGCCTAAATGAATCACAAGCCTGCCATTTTTGAATTTCCCAGTCCACTTGTTGTTCCTCATGTCTCGGGCTCTGGTAGAAGTTAAAGAAAAGGAACCAAGGGAAAATATCAATGTGTTTGGATGTGCTACTTTGTTGCAATTTCTTTCTTAAATTAAAATAAGGATGATTTCTTAAAGATATTTGGAAATTTTCTTGGAAAAAAATGAAAAAGAAAAATAAAGCAAAATCACGGGAGAATGTAAATTAAATAAATAAGCAAAATAACTTTTATATATTGTTGTATTGATACACTTTATATTTATGAAACCTCCCTTAAAAAGAAAGGGCTTATGGGTTTGGTCATTGGTAGATACCTTAAACCTTTGATTCTGATATTTCTAATTTTGATGTTGGATAGTTTACTTTCAAGATGGGAGAGCTGGTTACTGACAAGCACGTGAAATATATATTATCAGTTGAAAAGGTATGCTTCCCGTTTATATATTGTCTGTAAAAGAAAAGAATAAAAAAGAGATCAACTTCAGTGGATCATTTGTCTTTTATGCTGAAATGCTTGGTGTTTGATAGCTCCATGTCACATTCTTTTCTTGGTTTCCAGAGGAAAGATGATTTTGAATCTGTGGTGATGGAGCATCTAAGAATGAACGGGGCATACTGGGGTTTGACTGCTCTGGATTTGATGGGAAAGCTTGACGTTGTGGATGTTAACGAGGTTGTTTCATGGGTAATGAGTTGTCAGCATGATTCAGGTTGTTCAATGTTTTATTTGTTCCCTTGCTATCAAAATTCTAATTTTGTTGGACCCTACTGACATTAAAACTCCTGAGATTCATTAATGCAGGGGGATTTGGCGGAAATGTTGGACATGACCCACACATCTTGTATACACTGAGTGCAGTGCAGGTGTTGGCTCTCTTTGACAAGATGGATCTTATTGATGCAGATAAGGTGACAAATTGTATCCTTTGACATACGTAGTGGCCAACTTTGAAGGTTTTGGATTCACAAGGATTTTTAGCTGTGATGCAAGAGATGATGTTCATAATAATAAAACAAAATAAAAAAGAAAAAATCAGTCATAATTCTTGCTCGATATGGAAAAAAAGAAAATTAAAGTTAGTTTTGGGTTGTCAAGTTTGATTGATTAGTTTTTAAAATATTCAAACATAAGATCAGTTAATAAAATACGCACTAACTATTGAAGTGTAGGTCTCTATCTTGTGTTTCTTAATATTTTTGTCAGATATTGTTGGCCTGCAAAATGAAGATGGATCTTTTTCAGGAGATATGTGGGGTGAAGTTGATACACGGTATTTCAAACAAGATATCTTTCTGATTGGTGTGCATGTATGACATTACTGTTTTTTTAACAAACGACCACTGAATTTTTTGTTTTAGGTTCTCCTATATTGCTATCTGTTGTCTTTCAATAATACATCGCTTGGATAAAATCAATGTGGAAAAGGCTGTGAAGTACATTATAAGTTGCAAAAATATGGATGGTGGTTTTGGTTGCACACCGGGTGGGGAATCTCATGCTGGCCAAAGTACGTTATATCACTTATATTTACAATATAAATGGCAGAACCTACAACAATTATTTGTTCTGGTGAATGAATGGTTTATATGCCTGCTTTAGTTTTTCTATTTTCTGAATTTTGAATAATAGAATTTGTTGTATCGTTGAAGCATCCTTGTAACATATTGTTTTTCTCATTGTCAGTTTTCTGTTGTGTGGGAGCTCTCGCTCTTACGGGGTCGTTAGATCTGGTTAACAAGGACTTACTTGGTTGGTGGTTATGTGAGCGACAAGTTAAATCTGGAGGTCTGAATGGGCGTCCTGAGAAACTCCCTGATGTAAGCATATGTTTTCAAGTGTAGATTTAATGCTGTTGTGCTCTTAATATCTCTCTTAGCCTATTTTACAAGATTTTAGATCATCCCAGGTCTGCTATTCATGGTGGGTTCTTTCTAGCCTCATCATGATCGATAGGGTTCACTGGATCAGTAGAGAGAAACTTATAAAATTTATCTTAGACTGTCAGGTTAGTTTATCTGACATGTCATGTGTTTATTAATAAGAATTCTCTTGCTTCTTCTATTTTAATAGTTGCAAGGTTAGTATTTCTGAAATATTGTGTTGAAACTTCAAGGACAAGGAAAAAGGTGGAATTTCAGATAGGCCAGATGATGCTGTGGATGTCTTCCATACCTACTTTGGGGTAGCTGGTAGTTTTCCTCCTGTCTTCTCCCCCTTTTTCGTTTTCCGTTCTCAGCTTCTTAATTAATCATATTAGACTTGTATATGCAATATGATATTTTAATTATTTTTCAAAAAATGAAGAGAAAAGAAAAGACAGGAGAGTTTAGTAGGTAAACTAGGTATTTCTTGTCCTCCCTGCTTAGTATTAGTAGTCCCTTCTTACAGTAAACTTGGGATGCTAAAGTTTTGTTTTGTTGTTGCAGGGCTTTCACTACTTGAATATCCTGGCCTAAAACCAATAGATCCAGCTTATGCTTTACCTGTTGATGTTGTAAATCGGATTTTCTTTAAAAAATAAAGGACTTGGAAGTTCAACTACTGTTCAGTAACGAGAGTCTTAAGACTCGCTTTTGGCAGTTGATGTAGTGTTATTTCCCCCCTTACTTGAACATCATCAGATTTGTGATTACCCTTTATATCTCCTTTTGATAACATGTACGCATCTTCTGATAAAATTACTGCAAAGTTTTGACATTGCAATAGATTTTTAAATCTTAAATTATTTTCATACTTCTGTTATATGAGACTACAATTTTGGATATATAGCAATTAGCAACCGAGAAATATATTATTAGGACCTAGAATTATGCCAGCCTGCAAATAGATACATTATTCTCAGACACGTTAGGAATTGTATGTATATTTACCTATTAGATACCAGATTTGTTCATGGAGTATTCAAATTAAAATCTAAATTAACTCGATATAGAATTAAAATTTAATCATGAGACGGTAAAGTAATTGAACTCGGATAGCCACTGTTGTTGTATCAGCTCCAGACAACAAGAAAAGAAAAAAGGAGGTTTTGTCTTAGGTGGGAAAAAGAATATTGAAGACCTTGATGGTCCAAATTAAAAAAACTAACAAATAAAATGTAAATTATATGAATACTCTCATCTTCTTTCCTTTGTTTTTCAATTTATAAAAGTTAATACTTAATACCAACCTTTTGTACTATGAAATTTAACCATCTTATTTTTTTTTCTAATAATGACACATCAGCATTTTTAAACATATGAAAATCAACCAATTATCTTTAAGGAAAAAAATTACATATTATTATTATTCAATTGAAACATAAATTACTAATTAAATACAATAAATATATATTAAAACTATT
>NC_029787.2:678146-687260 GCF_000816755.2 Arachis ipaensis | reverse complement strand
AAATTGAGCAAATTGTTAAATTAATTTCGGGAAGATCACTCATTCTTCAAATTGGTCCTTGAAAATTTTTTTTAATCAAATTTATTTTTGAAAGATTTTAAATTAGTCATATTAGTCTTTCGGTCACTTCTATTACTAACGCCATCAGAATTTGTTGATGTCGGACATCAAGTAACATCACAACACACACCTAGTAGTTCTAATTGACTATTAACATGATTAATTTATGAAATTAGATCAAATCAACCCCAAATTGAGGAATTCTAATACTTCAAATTCTCTCCTCGATTAGGTTTTGATTTGATCTAATTTCATAAATTTATTATTTTGATAGTCAATTAAAACTCCTAGGTGTGTGTTATGGAGTCACTTAACCTGCCACATTAGTAAATTTTGACATCATCAACAAAGAAAGTGACAAAAGAACTAACATGACCAATTTAAAGAACGAGTAATCTTTCAAAAACTAATTTGACTATTTACTCATAAAAAATTTCACTTACAAATATTCAAATTTCACATTATTTGACCTATTTGTATATGTTGTATAAGACTCTTATTATTATACACTTTAGTCCATTTATAAAACATATTACATACAACTCTTACTACTATTACTTTATTTCTTAATATATCATATCAATTGCTGAAAATTCTTCCAAACAAGTTCAAAATTAACACATCTCCTTTTCTAGATACATTCAAATATATCATGATATTGCATTTTTTATGCTTTCAGTCTAATTCATTTTTTTTCTAACATTTTTTTTAATTATTTGCAAACAATAAAAACGACAAATAAAGATGTAGATTCTAATATAAGAAATCTATGTCTTTTGTAAAAATAAATTATTTCAAATTTCTAAAACAATAACTATAATGCAATTTGTATTATATTTTACTTTAATAATTATATAAAATTATACATAAATTATCAAATAAATATTTTGCAAAATATTTTTAATTTAAACACTTTAAATTTATCCGTAGTTTACATATTATCTAATCAATCTTTAAACAATATTAGAATATACTACATTAATTTAACTTCCCAGAATATACTATATTAATTTAACTTCCCGTGCATGACAGGGTCTCACTCTAGTTTTTCGCACAAGTATAAAACTCCAGAGCATGACAATAACTACGTTTATTATGGCAAAAGCAAGCGGTTTAACATTTCCCCAACTGCGTGCTAGATCGAGAACAATTTCGGATCCTAAATCAAGTAAGATTTAAAAGGTCGTGTATTTACTATTTAGTATTTACATCCACAACAAGATGAACCCTTGCACTTGCCTAACAAATGGAAAGATAATCAAGGATAAAAATAGCACCTATTGACAGCCATGCTTTTGAGACAAACACAATATAGCTGAAATGAACCTTTTCCAAAGAATGAGAGATTTGTATTAAAACTGGAAAATCTTGGAATAAGAAAATACATACAGATACAGTGCTGTTGAGGTGTCCCCACATTATTTGCCCCAGGACCCTTGATGTGGGAAGTTCGAGATAACTGTTATATGCAGAGCACCCGATCCCGGTGCAAAAAGTTTATGTGACAAATCTTGCATGGTTGAGTTCATAATTAATCTTCTCAAGTCTCAGCAATTAAAACAAAACTTCCCAACAAGCATGCCTCTGGCCGGCTCCAGAAAGGAGTGGCCTTGAAACTGGGAATCTGACTTTATCAAATCCATCTAAACAGCATAATAAATTAGGAATGGCAGCTAGGAGGCAACTGCTTCTGTTGTCTTGGCATCATGACAGCCAATTGCAGCTGACCAATATGGCATAACTTCACAGGATTTTTGAATATTGTGACCTTTGCAATATTATTTTCCATTATTGCTACAAATGCAATGCTAAAGGATTCACCTTTATCAAACGCAAACTGCCATTCGTTTGTCGTTATGTTGAACCAGTCTTTTCTTGGGGATCTGGTTGCTTTAACTTCTATGTACTCTATATTGCTCTCCTCCCCGATGACTATGTCATATGGATATCCTGTTTCTTTAACTTCATTGACCCACTTTACAGCATCCTTTCCAACTTTCTCAACAAAGTATTTGCATGCAAGAAGTTCACCTAATCTGCCTGTTGCCTTTGCTTGCACTGCATCAAATGCGCCATATTGAAGTCGATCTCTCCTGCTAAAAACTGATGATGAATTTTTGTTAACTTCATCTAGAGGTTCATCTAAGCAAACAGGATCAGATCCAGTATGGACGGCAAAAGCACTCGGATCAAAATCATGATAGGATTGAACTTCTAAGTTGTTATTCTCATGCAACATTAATGCCACCGAATTTGCCGGCTGGTCATCTTTAATGGTCCAATCAAAAGAAAGTGATGCTTGCTCAGCACAAACAGGTCGATCAGTAGTGCTTTCAGAATTATCATCCTTTGTTGCTTCAGTGAAGTTGTTAATCCCAGGGGCTTGTGTCTTCAAACCATTGGCACGCGCATAATTAAAATCTGGTGCAGTTTTCCAATCAGCAGGCGGCCAGTTTTTGTTGACCCCAGCCTTTCTTCTTGTAAAGAGCTGTCCATTTACTGATGGCGCTTGATCCAAGGGAAGCACCTTGCCTGCCTCTTCCAGTGTTGACACAGAAGACAGTTCCCAAACAGGTTCTTCATCTGGAAGTTTATGCACTTTTTGGCTATTTACTATAAAAAATTCTATTTGCTCCTTAGAAGACCCAGATTCTGCCATGGTTGTTATCATATGAAGGAAATTTGAAAAATGTAATTCAGAAGTCCCATCAAATAATAAACTAGAAAGCTCCATAAACATAGAATGATAATCTGATTCTTGGGTGGTGTACAGGACGTTTTCCTGCAAGAAACGCAGGCATATATATAAGGGTAGGGTTCAGAACTCAGAAGAGAAAACTTCAAAAAGCAAAATAAAAATGCAGCATATATCTGAGCTGTGACACGCAGTTAATTTCCAGGCGTAGGCTTTGGTCCATGTAAAGAATTAAATCACCAATTATCTCAATCAAATTTTCTAGTAATGCAGTAATGGAATCTTATCCATTAATTAAGGTTGTGAAGATGACTTGAAAATATAAATTATGCCTAGCTTCTAAAATTTTATATATTGAAAGTCAAGCAGACATTTCCACATTCTTCAGGTTTTGTTTTCAGCTTCCATCACAAATATTCATTCAAAAAAAATTATGATTCCTTCAGTCATAAAATAAAGGATTTACAACGTACCTGCAGAAGACAACTACATTCAACTCGATTTGTTGATGCACTGCCACAACTCTTTATAACATTCCTATAAAAAAGCTTCTCGACAACAATAATTTTGAGCCGCATCACAATATCGAAATTGGACTGCTTGAGTTGAGCATATCTAGCACTGTGAAGTTTAAGAATGTAGCGCTGAGCATATGGCAGGATCCAGTTAATCAATGACTCTTTCAAGCTACAATCAGCAAGACCGTAATATATTGCTTCACGAGTTACAACCTGCACTAAAAATCATGATGCATTAATGTATAACCGATAATGTCAAGGTCTCAAGGACATAAATATAACTAGGATATTCCCAGAGAGAGGATTTATACTGCCAATAATTTGTTTGTTTAATATAACCGGAAATGGATCCTTTCAATTAGAAAATCAAGTATGTCAAATGTTGGGTTGATTTTCACTATCGATTTACAATGTGGCCCTCGACATGGAATTCACATGAGCATCCAATCAGTGGTCAAAGTGTTTATTTTAGTAGGTGTTGCAGTAGAAAATTTGGTAATCTTCAACAATGCATTAATTTTAGGGGAGTTTCATCAATTTGATCTGTATATTGAGGCATTTCTTATAGGGATCTTGGGACTGAATGTAAACTTCAGTTTGGGGCTCTTAAAATTCGCAACTAGGGAATACTATGCCAGAAAGGTCTTTTCTAGGACCCAATTAAATCTAGCCATAGAAGTTAATCTGAAAAATATGGTTATGAAACAAAAGTGAATTTATGACCAAACCATTTTAATTCCTTTCTCCAAGCAAACCATGTCATTTCACAAACTGTATTTAGTATATTAGTAAATTTGTTTTTCATCCCTAGCATATTGAATAATGTACTTTGTTACCAAAGAATTATCCAATGTCTTGCCAATCGCAACCCAAAGGGGCCATTTTTTACCATTATTAATGCATGAACACATTCTAAATGCTCAGACAACAAAGTGGAAGCCCATGTCCATTATGATTTGTAACTCTTGGTCAAGCAATAGAAAATGAAATATCTAACTTTAAACTACCAACAGAGAATATAAATCCGATACAATCAAGAACAAAAATATCAAACAAAATTTAGGAATGAAACAAAATAGAAACATGTTCATGTTTGTAGTGTTTATTTGTGTCAATATAACAACTTATAAAATACACAAACTACCACAAATAAGAGCCCTTCAAGTGAAGAGAAATCATACCTCTGAGATTGCAGGAATACCTAAGTTTTTCATGAGGTTGGAGATTTTATTTTGAACCTGTTCTTTATCATCCTTGGTTAGCTCACCAAAGTACAGAAAGTCAATGTTATCTGAATGCTTAAATTCTTTTTTCAACTTCTTATCATCAGACCAGCACACAAGGCCAAAGGAAGGATGTAATGAAACCCACTTATCTTGCACAGTAGGAAGCACTGGGAATTCCAGTTTGGAAAGACAATCTTTCAAATATATGACATCCTCGAGACTCAGCAAACCAGATTTTAATCCATCTGCCCACTTGAGGAAAACTTGGAAAGTCTACATATAAGGGGGATGTTAAAAAGGTTTCTTGCAAAAGAAATCTGTTATTTTTCATTGCTCAGAACATACCTTATCTGCTGCTTGTGATGGTAAAGTGGCAGTTGATAACTGCAGCAAAATTTGAATATAGCTTCGTAGAGGAGGTGACTCTTGTACTCCACACTCCTCGACAAAGAATCCACGAAGGCCAGGGTAAATAGTGCACAATGACTTGTTTATAGGGGAAAGAGATGAACTGCATTGAGGATGGAACTCCTTCATTTCCTGAACAGAGCCAGTTGAATCATGCCAATAGACTTCATTTGGATACAAAAATGTTCCACATACAACATCATCATCACTAGAGACAGATGAGTAGGGGACAAATATGAAAGGTCCAGACATCAAATCTTCCATGGTTTTCTGCTTTGAAGCTACCATTTCATTCCAAACGAATGAATACAATTTGGACATTTGTCTTATGCTGGAAAAATATGTAGAAACTAATAGTCAGACAAAATTGTATTAAACATCACATAAAGATGTAGAAGCAATAACACAGGTTAATGAACAACTAATTCAAAGAGTTCAAGATTTGTTTTTCTTGTTATAAGAGTTCACTCTTTTTTCTGCCCTATATTCTTTATGTACAAAATCCTTACAGAAATTAAAACATGAAAACTCAAAGCACTGTATAACCAGCCCCCTATTTTAAAATAAAAAAGTTAAGAGTTCAGACAACTTGAGACAAACAGAACTTCTCAGAACAGACATGAGGTGAACATCTGTGTAACAATCCCAAAAATGTTTGGACAACTAATATGCACCCTGTTCGGAGAATTGTTATGAAATTAAATCAAGAGCTTTTAACATAAGGGAATGGTAAGCACTGAACATTACTGATAACAATTGTGAACATTCACACAGTCAAAGTTATTACATACTTACATTTGTGTGCAAAAGATGAAAAGGAGCATACCTGGCCTTGAATGGAGAATTTGGTAAGTTTTTTCTCCAAGCTTTAAGAATATCTAAAATGTCACCAAGAGTTACTCTTGTCTTGAACCCTAAATCATTTACCAATCTTTCACTTTTCACCTGAAATAGAAAACGTACTGACATCAAGACCCAAAGCCTATATTCTATTTTCTGAACAGTATCGCATCATTCAAAACTTGGATACACAAGTTCAGACATCGATTGAGAACTAGAAAAGAACACCACCGGAAAATATCTGTACACACTACAACTTCTCGAATGATAAATTGAAAGCTGAAATCCCAAAGATAAAAATATGACAATACTACAACTACCAGGACAAGGAACGTAAACTGAAGACAATCAAAATCCAGAATACGAAATATAGTCCAGATAAAGATTTTTTTAAAAAAATAAAACAAAATAAAAGAAGTTAAAAAGGACAAGGGCAAAAATATACTATTAATAGTTAATCCCCAACTCCCAAATTACACAACTCATTAGTATTACCCACTCATCCTTGCATCAAAATTGCAGGAAAAATTTTACCTTTGGGGAAGCATATGGTGCAAAGGCTCCAAGGATCATCCGGACTGATTCACAATCGTAAAATAAATCTTTAGCATGGTGAAGCTCACCATCCATGGATGATGCTACCCACTGCACATCACATAACTTGCACAAAAATGCAGACTTAAAGGGACATCTATCTCCGTCAGAATTAGAGAAGTAACCTATAGTTTTATCAGCATAGCAGGCATCCCATAATCTATCAAGAACCTCCAAGAGATATTTACAATTTTCTTGATTGCCACTTTTAGACAATAAGGATACTAAATGCAGTATTTCTGGGGATTCCCAATCAATGACTCTAGAATCAGGTGAGATTAAACCCCTATCCCACATTGCATGCTTAAAAGTGATGTCAGATACATCAGCAACACTCTTATCCACCTGGACTACTTGGGCAAAATCTGTGACACCAATTTTCTCAAAAAATTCCCTCCATTTCATCCAGGCAGAAGAAAACGACTCATTAACTGGGTGCTTCAAATAGCTTATGTCTATCTCATGCCACCTCATGTTCACAAAATCAGCCAACTTTTTTGGACTGACAGGATTTCCTAATCCGGCACAGAAATGAATTGGAACCTCAGCAGGACATTTAAAGCCACAGTTTGTCAATAACAAAGATTTACCCCGTAACACTGAGATTATATGCTCCTTTTCAATGACACAATCTGAACAGGTAGTTGTTAGGTGCAGCATTAAGAAACATAAATATTCCACCATCAAAACTTTGTTCTTGTTTGCCATTGTTTCATCTGACAAAGCTGGTAAAATATGAAGCTTCACAACATCATGTACAGACAACTGTTGAACACCAATACTTTGAAGTAACCGTGTAACATTGTCCAGGATAGTTGCATTCAAGCTTGAAGTATCGGTAGAAGAGGTGGGAAAAAGGGTGGGGTTTACAGTCCTTAGTTTAGCACATATATTAGGGAAAGCTTCCAGGTTATGCTTGCTGTTAAAACTTATGCTTGATGTATTGGACTGCAGCCATATGGTGCCTTCATCCACTGAACTATATGTACCATCTGAAAGTGGAATAAATGGAAGCTTTTGAAGACATTGAAGAATATCTTCTCTTATTTCAGAATTAGCTGACATTGAGCCAGATGAATTGAATATTGTTACATAGAGTGTGTTTAGACAAGAAGCCAACCAACTCATACCCATTGATATCATCCCACTCTTAGTGTGACATAAAGACGACAGCACTCTAATAAGAATGTTTGGGCCAAACTCCTCAATGCCTAGTGCCCTTGCTAGTGTATCAGATAATACTGTATTTTTATCCAAGTATCTAAGCCCAAGGTGTTCAAGAAGTATATTATCAGGAAGTAGATTGCGCACCTGCTCTGTCCATCCTCTCAATACCTTGCATGGAGGAGACCATTGATTGTGGTCACCTTCAACAAGTAAACAACTCATCAATCGCAGTTTAGAAATAATCTGACGAGGAAGACTAGAGAAAAAACCATGCACTTCCCCAACTAAAGGGACAAAACTCATGAAAGCAGACAACCCCTTTCCTGGTTCATTCCTAAAACAGGGAAGCACGCAAAACTCTCTCAGTGCTCTGACAAATAAACTAGGATACTCTGACAATAACCACTGATTCCATGGACTATCTCCGTCAACTTCTTCCCTAGATGATGGAAGAACAAAATCACCTTGAAGAATAAATTTCAGGCCATATGTTCTTAAAGGAAGATACGCAAAAACGGGCTGCTGATCTAGACATGGACTGTATCCATCATCTGATTCCTGTAGCGTAAATGCCATAGAGATTTCAGTTGTTTTCACATCAAAGCGAAAAGACTTCGTCTGCAACTTCTCAGATACAACAAACCATGCCATTTTCTCTTTCCCATGAGACACTTTAATGATACCATCTTCTGAAATTTCCTTTTTCATAACAATAAGTGTATCATTAAGCAAGTTTCTTAGCTTGATACACTTCAGGCGGTGAAGAAATAGTAGTAATGAAGGATGAATATCTGAAAACATAGTCATAATGCTATTCACAACACTCCCTTCTGGAAGATGAGACTTCAATGGCAGCACTATGCATGTGTTCCAATGTTTATCATCACATGAATCGGTATCAGTAGATGCCATTCTACTGAGCAGGCAAGTATCACAAGGAGGTACTACTGTGGGTAAAACAAAACCAATCTGTCCTTCGCTGATGTCAAATTTAACATGAAAACCGTTGGAATGAATCTCTGGAGCATCTGTCACCTACAGTGAAGCCAACAAAAATTAATACCGCACACTATCTGAAGTACAAAATAAACTATCTAGGGAAAGGGTCTATGATGACAAAAGGATAGATAAACTCAGAAAAATTCCTGACATACACGGAACACAGACTTGAAGCCAATGCCTTTCTTCCCTATGTAACCAGCATTAGATCCTTTCTTTGTTGAATTTCCAACATCACAAAGTGCTCTCATATTTTGAGCAGAGAAACCCCTCTCATTATTCAATATAACAATCCTAGAATCTTGAAGAATAAATGTTAGTGTTGGTTCGACATTATCTGGATAAGTATTATCATCTGCATTTTGAACCTGAACAATAGGAACAACCGTTTATTAGATATACAAAGAATATTAAAACAGAAAGCTACCAAAAGACTCATCAAAATTCTAACCAACTTTTCATGTTGGGAATCTATTCCTTCATAATAGTGCAAAACCCTAAACCATTTAATTATAATCTATTCAAATAAAAAACGTTGAAGATAATTATAATCAAATCTGCCACAACTCTCAAAGAATTGTTTATCATGATGTTATCAAATCGAAAA
>NC_029787.2:670044-678100 GCF_000816755.2 Arachis ipaensis | reverse complement strand
CCTTCCAAAGTTCAATCACTTAGGAAAATCTAATAATGATGTCTAATAGGGTATAGAGTACAAACATTAACATACTCCTAAAAAAATGAAGAAAGAGGGAACCACTAAATATCCATCCGTTCCTACTTCATTTTAAGCACAAGCAAAGCAATAAATGAAAAAAAAAAAAAATTGAATGGGCATCCTTACCAATTCAAGAATAAAATGTGAATCCTGGGAATATAGCTCTTGTGAAAGGCAATGCAGTGCTCTCCCCAATCGAGCATGCTGCTTCTGCAACATGCAATTCTCAACATCAGAAAGGCTAGGCTCTAGACCAAATTCGTCTCGCCTAATTGATTCAATGACCAAGGCTGCATCAGTATCTTCAACATGTTGGAATGCATCTTCGGGGCAACCAATAGATTGAACATTAGAATTTTCACCCCTTTCATTGAACCCAACAGCCTGAGGTGAAGAAGCCACTTCTGCTTGTGGCACAGAAGTTTTATCGACAATGGCTTGATCATGTTTCAGGCCTGTACTTTTTTCAGTCTTAGCATCTTTTATGCATGATGAACCAGCACAAGACAAGTCCGAAGCATCATTTGAAATAAGAGAATTATAATCATTAATCCACTCAGTAATACCCAGAGAAAATCCTACTTCATGAAGCATGAGACGTTGCTCCATATTGATGCATTCACATAAAATTGCTGAAGCAGCATCCTTGGAAACAGATTGCATTCCAGAAAGTAACACATCAGCAGCAAAACTATGGAACTCAGCAGGCAGAAAACCGAGGCACTTAAGGGTAAATCTTGACAAAGTAGACACTACGCTACTCAGTTTATGCATTTGTTTGTTGAACTCACTTGTCATCTTTGTAGTTGAAAATTCACTTAACATTTTCATTTTACACAGAGCTCCATCAGACTGGAGAGCATTGCCATTACTAACTTCAATATTTTCAATTGAGTTTCTGAACATGACTTCGAACGCACGCTGAGCATGGCATTTTAAAAGTGACAATGGAGCATATTTTTCTCCACCAACTAATGAGACCAGAGATAGCAAATTCACAGCTGTTTGGAAAGAAGATCCCTGAACTGCAGCCTCCAGAAATGAGTCTAGTGTAGCCAACTGATCTAACCGTATCACCTTTCCATCTTTGGTAACCAAGCACAACAATTCCTTGGTATTCACATCATTCAACAACCATGATGTAAGAGAGCCTAAGAAGGGTGCAAAGACAAAATCCCAGTGAGACCACTTGCTCAAGTCAGACAACATAGGTGCCTTAAGTAAGACTTCAATTGCCTTTTTTGCTATAACAGTTTCGGAGCTTGTTTTCTGTATCATCTGCAAGTTATCTGTGGAGATCTTACACAAATTATCTCCATCACATAATGAGTCTTCAAAGTGGTACTTTTGAATAATTGCTGCAGAAAAGAGAACACATTTTGAAGTCACAGAAGACTTCTGCTCCCCAATAGACCCCAGAAAATCCTCAAGTGCACCATTTTCCATCACATCAAAATTAACTGAAGGAAACTGTCTGATAAGCAGCATGGAAATCATCTTCTTAGTTATCTTTTCTTTATCCCATAAACCACTAAGAGCCTGAGATACCAAAAAGGCCAACTGATTCGAGGACATGCAAGCTTCCAAAGAGGACTTTCCACATGTGCTACCAACTAGCAATTTGAGTAGTTCATGAGGCAGGTGGTGAACATACTTCTCAACAAATGATAAGAAATCCCCATAGCCAAGAGAATTAAAATTCTTCACCCCAAATTGCTCAGACACCC
Organism: Arachis ipaensis; assembly: GCF_000816755.2. Lineage (NCBI taxonomy): Eukaryota > Viridiplantae > Streptophyta > Magnoliopsida > Fabales > Fabaceae > Arachis > Arachis ipaensis. The sequence continues at coordinate 676,310 of NC_029787.2, read as the reverse complement.
AATCTTCACATTTATAAAACTTCCTCAACAACATAAATCCATGTTCAAGTGGTGAGTTACAATTTCTATATACTTCATTATCGAAGTCAAAATAGGTTGAAATCTTTCTGATAACATCTTCATCAGAAACACCTGTTGATTTCGAAACAACTCAGAATAAGTGTAGCAAGGATTGGTCATACAAAGTGGAAAAATAAAGATGATATGGTAACAAATGACATGGATATCCTTTAGTGATTCAGAGAGGAAAAAATGAAAATTCTCAAATAACCCTATCAAAAATTTTGAATTATAAAACTCATTATCTTAGGAGAATTTCCCATCGAATAAGTAATATACAATACAGATTGTAGGAGTATAAAACTCCCCTATGCATATACTACCTAAGAGAATAAAGCATAAGGTAATCCCTTAACTACCCTTTAATCTTTCTATTGTGTGTAATATTTATTTCCATTCAATCAAATGGAGAAAAATAAGAAAAACAGATTAAGAAAAAAGGGGGGAAGAGAGATAGAGACAGAAGGAAAAAGAAATTAAAGTATATGACATCAGCTTAAAATAACTAAAAAACAACTGTAGAACCTTCCATCTAGCATCCACTACCATATAGTCTAACATGGAAACATGTGTGGCAAATGTGGCAATTATAGCCCATGGTTTATATAAAATAATCCACTTCAATGATTAATCAAAAAGTGAAGAAAGAAAACAACAATGATAATCGAAATAATAACAATGATAATAACTTGCATATTTTTTTTGTGCTTGATGGCTTTATTTATCCTACTCTGCATATACATATTCAAGTAATTCCTACTCAAAAAGTTATTTGATATTTGGGCAAGTTCTTGCATAATTGAAATTCTCTCAAAAGGAATACATAGAGAAAATAAAGCCAATATCAGAGGATAACAAAATAAAATTAGAAAAAAAATTTTGAAAGCTTGATCTAAAGGTAAACAGACTCACTCTGTGTATTCTTTGCACTGTCCTTTGTAGGGAGTGGTACATAGTCTAGGCTTGGTCCAATATCTATGGTCTCGTATTCAGAACTCGTGGTCAAAGAGTTAGTTAAATCATCATGGCCAATAGCTTGTAAGGTATCATAGATGCTGTTCCATGTTCCAGATTTGATAGATGAAACCTGCAGATCAAACACTGAGAACTTTAATAGATGATACCATTTTTTTGGACAAACAGCTATTTGATTCCTTCAAATATATAACAAACATAAATCAATTTAATCCTTTTAAATACCAAGTGATAACCTTGCTTTTGTCCCTCAATCATATTAGCACATCAACTCAGTCTCTCTACTATTACTATTAACAAAAGCCATCATTTTAGTTGCTCAATCTATTGTCCATATGCAGAAGGATGAATTTGATGGTAATTTTTATTATTGAAGGACCAAACTAACAACTTTCCTTGGATGAATAAATTTATATCAACTGTATCCTTTGCGCATTAAAGTGACTGTTTACTCATTTGTTTAAGACAAGAATTTCACTAAGACAAAGATGGGGAAATAAACCAATAAAAAACAAATAAAGACTTCATCAAATATTCAAAGAGTGCATAACAGAGGGGAATAAGTCTTTGTCAATAAAATATGATTAATAAGTCAAAGCTAAATTTGAATTATATTTCAACATAAAAAAATGTAATAATAAACCATAATAGAATCATATCAGGTTACATAAATAGATTTAAGGAAAAGAAGCTTACAGCTGCATTCAGTAACCCGATGAAAGGATATGATGAGAACATCATTCTGACCTTGTTCCTTCGACGTGGTTTTACTTCATAAAATCGAAGCATCCTCTCCAAAACCTACACAACAATGGCTACGTCAATGCTCAAAGATAGAAAGGGGAATAAATACTTGCAAATATGAAAGGAAAGGGGAAATATGTTCAAAACACTGAATCAATGTGTAATCTCTTCCTCAAATAGGCAAGTTTTATACCATATACAAGAACAACAATCTGAATCTAGTAATCTACCTCTAGGGAGGAGTGAGGAAAATTCTTTTTTTCAATCTAATAAAAGATAGAATTAAATATCACGACGTCATTTGTTCCAAGCAACCCCGTCATGTGGGAAATGGCATTGCTGTTATTGTTACCTGATGGAATTAAACTTCAGCTAACCCAAAATACCTACCTCAGCAACGTTGTGCTCCCTACATGCTTCTTTCCAGGTTGTGACAAACATCCGCAAAGAATCATTATCCATTGAAAGATCTTCACTCGTGTCAGTTGCTACCTTGGCTGTGGTACCATTCTTGATCCGGTTTGCATCAGATTCAATTTTTTCTTTCTTAAGCAATTTAGAAGGAGCAGATTTTGAAGTTGCATTCTCGGATTTTTGTTTTTTCCTAGGTGGTCCACCAAGTTCCTGTTTTTGGCTGCTATCCAGATGCAGTTGTGCCTGTGGATCACACCTCACCCGAAGTCGTTCCATCTCTTCAGTTGCAGATGGGTAAGGACAAGTACTCACTCGTTCTGAACTTTTTCCAAATTGTGACGTTGAAATTGAGCAGCTGCTCTTAATAATGTCATTATCTTGATTTTGATCATCCTCTGTAGAATAATCGCAGTCTTCATCTTCTGAGCTTGATGAAGTAAATCTTATATGCTTCCCACGAAAAGACTTTTCCACAGAAGAGAATGACTCAACACGCTGAGCTATGGCACTAAAACGTTCATCTAACTGTTTCTTCTGAGAGGAAGAAATAGGATGCTTGCTGATCTTCTCCCTTTTCACTTTTAAAGTCTTCAAGCATTTCTCCAGTGTTGATTCCTCAAAATTCCTAGCTTCCCGTATGGCAGCTATATGCATTCTGTGGTCATAACAAAGAATAATTACGTATGACTGAAACCCAAACTTGTGTATAATAGATATAGAGTAACAAATAACCTGACAAGATAAAAGCAATTATTCATTCCTTTATAAGTATTGGAAATTGGGTGTGCATGAATGGTGTAACACCAGTATCACTGTATTGAAATGCCAATAGATATTTTGAACTTTTAATAGTTATATGTTAAAATTTACATTTATAGGAAATAGAGACACACAAATGTGATTCTTCACATATAAGAGGATTAAGATAATCAAATAAGGATATGGCTAGAAAGACAAAATGGCACAAATATATATTGTACAGCCAAATAAAAACATAAAAAGGCTACTTCAAGTCAAAGGAGGTGCAAAAAGTCATAAGCATGAAGCCACTTATCAAGGTTATTATGAATTTTCTCCAAAAGCTTCAGACACACGATATTATAAGTGCCACAAAACAACAATATGAAAACTAAAATCATTTCAATGGAAAAGAAAAATTGTTTTAACTCAAATTGGCATACAACTCAATTATTAGAAAGGGGAGGGAAAAAACCCAAAATTATTACCACTGAGTATTTATTTGGCAGAAAACTTTGCAGTTCCCATCAGCTTAGCATTAAACCATTATATAGCAACTTATGTGAAGTGAGTTCATTTAATCATAAATGCATAAATTTCTCCATTATGAACTCCACCCCTTCATCTAACACTATACATACCACCTTCCGAAAAAAAAAAAAAGAAGGAACAAGAACATACCCCAAGTTGTGAATCCGAATGCCAAGCCATTCCCTACATTTGACCAATTGCTTCTTGGCAATAAAATCCAAAAATTCTTCAGCTTTAATTTCTTTACTCCCGGAGACATCTAAAAACTCACTTAGAAACTTTACTATCTCCCCACTCGTTATCTCAAACACTTCAGTAGCTTCAGGACTAACTGAGAAATAATGCATTACCAAAGGCTGCCGCAAAAAAGGTCCCAAACCCAGTGCTTCAAATTCCGCAACACCTTCATTCCTGCATATTGCCATTTTCAAATCATACAATGAAGTGATTCTTCGGACCCCAACAAAGCAATGCACAAAAGCATTCACCTACACAACCAAACAAAAAAAAAGGTAGCAGATTCTTTTATAGGCAAAAATATAATATTCGAATCAAACCTACTTTCTAATATCAAATTCCTTTAACTAAAAATCTATCAATTCTCAACTAATTGTTTTCTTTCTGAAAATATACCTTGCCTTCAGTGATCATGAGTCGGTGAAGCGAGGGAACCTGCTGCATTTTAATGCCCAAAGTGTTCCAAGAATCAACCTGGAGTGCCAAAAGAGCTTTCTGGGAAACATTCCACGCAGAGACATATTCTCCGGCGGCGAGGAAGTCTCGGCAGGCGGTGGCGGCGGCGCGGTCAAGCTGCTCGATGATGGCCTGTTTTGGATTGGGAGCTTGAGGCCACTGCGGTGCGAAGCCGATAGCGTTTTGGATTGGGAAGTTAGGGTTCTGCGTTTGGGGCAGCTGCTGGGGAGTGATGCCAAGCCATGCCGGAGCACCGTTTGTGTTCGGACGGTGGGAACCGTACGGAGGAAACGGGTTAGGGTTTTGAAATCCGACGGCAGCGTTCTGAGGCTGTTGCGGAGCCGGCTGCCGGGGGCGGTTTCCGGCACCGCCACGGTGATAATGGGGTTGGTAGCCGTACATTCGCGGTAAATTAGAGGCGAATGTTGGGACGACACTGGCGCGGTCACGCAACTCCTTGACGACTATGAGAAAAACCGTATACGAGGTTTAAGACGAGGTTTAACTATAAAAAATAAAAATAAAAATAAAAAAATAAAAGAAAAGAAAGAAGAGTGTGATGGAGATAGAAGCCCAACATTAGGGTCAATGGGTGTTAGTGTTGTGTAAGAGTCCAAATGTAAGCGTTATATACACTGATGGTAGCGTTTGTTTTAAGCCCAACATATCTTTGACCAAAAAAAAGCCAACATATCAGCAACATGTTGGGCCTATATTTTACACAAACATATGGAGTCGGCGTTAACTGCGTGAAATTTATGCCCGGTATTTACCTTTTACATGTTTCTTTTAGTTTTTAAATATAAATAAATAAATTCAGCATCCAAAATTCCAAATATATATATAAATTATTTTCAGATTTTAATTTGTATAATTTAATAAAAAATTAGGATAAGATTTTGTTCCGGGGCTTACCTAGAACCGGACGGTGGTTGGGCTTGTTTGTGAGGCCCAAGCGCTGGAGGAGTGTGGTCTCTGACTTGGTTTACGTCTGGGAGCCGCCTCCGAGTTGTGTGTTCCAAGAGATGGGGGTGGTACCTGCAAAGACACTCCGATGCCTAAGTCAGCATGGGGATAAGCAGGTTTAAGTGTCTTGGAACTTAGAGATATCTGAGGGGTGTCAGTGTATTTATAGTGGTGATCCAATAACCACCGTTGGAGTAGTGCCACCTTTTTAGGTGGATAACCGTCCCTTTATTTAGGGATTGTTGAGATATGGCTTCTAGAAGTGGATTGAGAGATTTTAGGGGCAGTTACTTATTTGAATAAGTGTTATCTGCCAGCTATCTCTTGAACCCGACTCCTTTGGAAAGAAGTCTGTGTTGAGTCCGACCTCTTCTAAAGAGGTCGGTGAATAACGAAGGCCAATCTTTGGATTGGGCCTTTTGGTGTATTTGGACCTGGGCCTTAGTGTTGGGCCAGTGTATTAACAGTGCCCCTACTCGAGTTCAATCTCTTTTTCTTAAGAGTTGGATTCGAGTATTTGAACTCGGGCTTGTAGGCTCTGTATAATTGGTTTTAGCACATCTTACTTAACCAAAGAATATTTCTTATCCTAGTTTCGTACAACTCGTTCAATTCGAGTTGTTTTGAGGATACATGACTTATTTTAATACAAATCACCTTTCTGAAACTTATTCTGATTTCTTACGACTTGTTTTGATACGAATCGTTTATTTCAAAACTCGTAATTATTTTTTAGTATAACCTCATCTAGCTCATTCGATGCGAGTAGTTTTAAGGTCTTACGATTTGTTTCATTTCAAATCGTTTAATTAAAACGTGGCTATTTCTTGATCTAATTTCATACAACTCATTTAAATTTGAGCTTTTTTTTAGGACTTCACAACTTGTTTCAAGTACAAATTGTTTATTTTGAGTCATTTTAAAGTATCAGATCATTTTTATAACCATCGGACTTCATTGCTTTATCCATTATGCCCCTGCTCGAGGTCGAGCTTTATGGAGTCGGACTCGAGCAATCAAGTAGAAAGGATTTTCGAATGAAGCCTTTTTTTGTTGAACTCATTCATTCTGAGTTTATAGATGACTTGTTTTTTATACAAGTCACTTTTTTGAAGCACAACTCGTTATATATCAAGTTGTTTTGC
>NC_029787.2:666063-669912 GCF_000816755.2 Arachis ipaensis | reverse complement strand
TTTTTTTTTTTTTGGTATTTCTTATACTCAACTTTTTTATTTATTGAGCTCTTATGACTTAGGTTATTCTTGTGATGCATTTTTTTTGTTTCTCGGTTTTTCCGACTTATGAGTCGGATTATCCGAGTTTCTCACGATCAACTTTTATAACCTCTTTACACCGACTTGTACCTCGTCGTTTCATCCTGACGACCATCTAGGTCGGTTCATTGGATTTTCACGCTTTGTCGAGCTTAAGTCGGAGCGTTTCGTAGAAAGAAAGAAAAACGAGAAGGAATTTATAAGAGATAAAAGATCTTTATTTATTTGCGAAGGTACTTTTACTGCTACTAAGGGTTTTTCACTATCTATGATCCCTTAGTCTCTATTGTGATGCCTCGTTAAAAACCCCCCTTCAGAAAAAACCCTTTCCTTTTGGGAAAAAAATCATGAAGTTGGGAAAAGAGTATACTTGTTGGCTTTTCTTCGTCCGATTTTGACCCGATGTCATTTTGGATCAAGACGAGGTTGTCGGTTGAGAAATTTCTTCGTATGACCTTCTCATGGCCATTTATGCTTGGGATCTGGTTCTCGAAGTCGTACCTCAAGAAAAAGGTTGGACTTTTCTTTGTAAGCTCTAAGTTTATCCGACCATGTTGTAAAGTCTAACCTTTAAAAGAGGTCGGATTTTTCTTTGTGAGCTCTTAAAAAAGTCGAATTTTCCTTTATAAATTCAGAGATTTTGACCTCATTGTGGTCTGACCTTTAAAAGAGGTCGGAATAAGCTCCAAAGGAAGTCGGATTTTTATTTGTAGACTTGAATCCTCAGAAGAGGTCAAATTATCTTCATAAGCTTGGATCCTTAGAAGAGGTCGGATTTTTCTTTCTAAGCATCAGAAAGAGGTCGGACTTTCTTTCTAAGTTTGGAGGTTTTCGTCCTCATTGTAGACTTTGATCTTTAAAAGAAGTCGGAATCTCTTTCTGATATTCTTCGAGGTTTTCGACCTCATTGTAGAGTTGATCGTGAAAGAGGTCGGATTTTTTATAGACTCCAAAAAGAGGTCGGATTCTTCTGAGCAATGAGGTTTTAGACCTCATTGTAGAGTCTAACCTTTAAAAGAGGTCGGACTTTCTTTGTGGGATCTAAAAGAAGTCGGATTTTTCTTTATTAGTCTGGAGGTTTTTGACCTTATTGTAGAGTTTGACCTTTAAAAGAGGTCGGACTTTTCCTTCATGAACTTTGCAAGAGGTCGGATTTTCTTTTTGAGCTCCAAGCTTATTCGACTTCGTTATAAAGTCTGACCTTTAAAAGAGGTCGGACTTTTCTTCATGAGCTCTCTAAAAGAGGTCGGATTTTCTTTGTGAGCTCCCAACTCATCCAACCTTGTTGTCAAGTCTGACCTTTAAAAGAGGTCGGACTTTTCTTCATGAGCTCTCTAAAAGAGGTCGGATTTTCTTTGTGAGCTCCCAACTCATCCGACCTTGTTGTCAAGTCTGACCTTTAAAAGAGGTGGACTTTTCTTTATGAGCTCTCTAAAAGAGGTCGGATTTTCTTTTTGAGCTCCCGGCTCATTCGAATTCGTTATAAAGTCTGACCTTTAAAAGAGGTCGGACTTTTCTTCATGAGCTCTCTAAAAGAGGTCGAATTTTCTTTGTGAGCTCCCAACTCATCCAACCTTGTTGTCAAGTCTGACCTTTAATAGAGGTCGGACTTTTCTTCATGAGCTCTCTAAAAGAGGTCGGATTTTCTTTTTGAGCTCCCGGCTCATTCGACTTCGTTATAAAGTCTGACTTTTAAAAGAGGTCGGACTTTTCTTCATGAGCTCTCTAAAAGAGGTCGGATTTTCTTTGTGAGCTCCCAACTCATCCAACCTTGTTGTCAAATCTGACCTTTAAAAGAGGTCGGACTTTTCTTCATGAGCTCTCTAAAAGAGGTCGGATTTTCTTTTTGAGCTCCCGGCTCATTCGACTTCGTTATAAAGTCTGACCTTTAAAAGAGGTCGGACTTTTCTTCATGAGCTCTCTAAAAGAGGTCGGATTTTCTTTGTGAGCTCCCAACTCATCTGACCTTTGAAGAAAAGTCTGACCATCATCCCCTCCAATGAAGACTGGGCCTTTATCACCCCGACTTTCTTTTTTCTTTGGATCGGATTCCAGTTTTCTTCCTGGAAGGCATCCATCTTTATTGGTGTGCAAACAACATCAAATTCTACCACAGGAATATTTCTTTCCATATCCATTGACAGTGATGTAATTTGTGAGCAACCAACGAAAGATGTACCATGAGAATTTTTTGTGTTATTCACTGTTGTAATTGACATGTGAATCCACTGAAGAAAAAACTGGATTCATCACTCCGTTGTCGGATTGGGTTGCATTCAAATTGGCTGATGTTGTGTATTTGGAACATGCAACTGCTCCATTCCATGAGTGGGTATCATGGATTTTTCCGAGATTGTAAGTTGGCACAGATGTCATTGTCCATCCTATTTCACGAAGAGGTTGGGTTTAGTCACGTTCCCTTTTCCTCTTTTTTTTTTTTTTCACGTAACTTCTTTTGCCAATTGAATTTTCTAAATTGAAAATTCTTTTATTCAATTGGCTTTCGAGTTCCCTTTTTTTTTTTTCACGTAACTTCTTTTGCCAATTGAATTTTCTGAATTGAAAATTCTTTTATTCAATTGGCTTTCGAGTTCGTCTTTTTTTTTTTTTTTCACGTAACTTCTTTTGCCAATTGAATTTTCTGAATTGAAAATTCTTTTATTCAATTGGCTTTCGAGTTCGTCTTTTTTTTTTTGGTTTGCTTTTCTAGAATGGCCTTGGGACAGTGCTTTCTTCTCTTTTGTTTAATCCAATTTAACTGTAGAAGTAGAATCATCATCCCTATTTGATAACCTCTGCCCATTGGGAGAAGTTTTTACGGAATTTCTGGTATCCATAGAAACTGTATTCCAGCTTCTTTTTAACATGCTTGCATCTTATTCATGTTGAGTGGTTGTCTGACTATGTTGTTGATCATCCGCCATTATCAAGAGTTGAGCTCCAGGTCCCCGGCAACGGCGCCAATGTTCCGGGGCTTACCTAGAACCGGACGGTGGTTGGGCTTGTTTGTGAGGCCCAAGCGCTGGATGAGTGTGGTCTCTGACTTGGTTTACGTCTGGGAGCCGCCTCCGAGTTGTGTGTTCCAAGAGATGGGGGTGTACCTGCAAAGACACTCCGATGCCTAAGTCAGCATGGGGATAAGCAGGTTTAAGTGTCTTGGAACTTAGAGATACCTGAGGGGTGTCAGTGTATTTATAGTGGTGATCCAATAACCACCGTTGGAGTAGTGCCACCTTTTTAGGTGGCTAACCGTCCCTTTATTTAGGGATTGTTGAGATATGGCTTCTAGAAGTGGATTGAGAGATTTTAGGGGCAGTTACTTATTTGAATAAGTGTTATCTGCCAGCTATCTCTTGAACCCGACTCCTTTGGAAAGAAGTCTGTGTTGAGTCCGACCTCTTCTAAAGAGGTCGGTGAATAACGAAGGCCAATCTTTGGATTGGGCCTTTTGGTGTATTTGGACCTGGGCCTTAGTGTTGGGCCAGTGTATTAACAGATTTAAAATTTTCATTTATATAAAAAATTTAAGTTAAAAATTCAATTTTTTCAAAGATGAGAAAACAACCATATATCACCGCATGTAACTTTCGAAATAGTTGTTATTATTAAAAATAAATCCTTTATCTTTCTTTGTGGTGAAATTAAATCTTTGATTAGTGTTCGCTACAAACTCGTTTTTGATATAATAATAATAAATCTTTAGTTGGTGTTCATAACATTCTCAAGTATAAATTACAAATATATTTATTTTTAATACTCATATTTAGG
>NC_029787.2:662371-665960 GCF_000816755.2 Arachis ipaensis | reverse complement strand
TAGGAATAAGAATACAAATTTCAAAACTATATAATAAATTTTCATGAGAGAAGTAATTAAAATTCCACCTACTAAGAACCCCATTAATTATATAAACTCATTATCTGGCCTATGCAGCATGAGATTTTTCTTCCTAAATTAAACTAACATCTACAAAATTTATTCACTGTAGCTACAATCACAAACACTGGCATTGCATTGCGACCCAACACTCCGGAAACTAACATCTCTGCAACAGTAAGAAAATTTACAGGCATTTGGTAGTTTTTAAGGTAAAGCATCATATAAACTGCTTCAGAAACTCGGTCGCAACAAGCCTCCCCCTTGTGTTCACCGACATTTTGAGCTCGCTAATCTCTTTATCAATATCCTGCATTTTCAAATCCGTTACTGAACTGCCAACAATTAACTCAATATGAAAGAAAAACATAAATTAATATGTTCTAATACATAATAAGAGAAGAAAAAATATCTTGCTGCATTTTTTGCATGTTATGCTATTATCTGAACCAATTACTGGGTGAATCATGTTCTAAACAACCTTGTGCTAAAGTTTTCGTATTGATGGGAAGTACAAATGAGTAATCAGTAATGCTTCCTTAACAATTCCTAGGATTTCAAAGTTTTGATAGCCACTTGATTTGTTACCACAGATACAGATACTACCTTAAGCTACAAAATGAAATGAAATGAAATGCAAATCCTATTTATGGGCACAATAAGATTCTTGCCTCCATAAATTGCACTATAAAATCAATGAGCTTGTGCTTCTGCATCTCCTCACAGTGGTAATTTGTTATGAGGAAGCTAATGTCATATCCCTGCCAAGAGAAGCAACAAAAGACAGCAAATTTTCAATTAGATGTTACCAAGAAAAGTCGATGCATGTTAACAACACTCTGCATCTTCTATCAGGTGTTTACAAAGCAAGTTCCCACTGTCCCAGAGGATTTCTTTCACATTTTTTTTTATCAATTACTACATAGGAAATGGACAAGACTCGAGATTTGACGTTCTATGTTTTTGTCTACTCTTTGTAAGGATGGCAATTCATCAACCCAAGCAAATCATTAGAATGTAGATACAGGCAATGTACAACATCTATGAAGCAGCCACAAAATAGAATTTGATCATTAATGACAACATTATTTGATCAGAAAAACTATCACCACACACTGCTGCAGAATTAAATCTCGTAGTGTAAATGTCCAAGATATATACCTGCACAGGCTTTCTCCTCAGTACTTGGAAAGCCTCAGCCCTCATTGACAAAAACCTAAGAAATTTCTTGGTCAGTATATTTTCAAGTTCATCAGCCTGCTTCACCTGCATGAGAGGATATAATTAAAAATAAAGGAAACTATGAATATCGGTATACATCATATGTTAATCTGATTATTAGAAACATTCTCAGTTTGCTAATATGCTGACAGAATTAAATTATGAAAGCAATTTGATCATTGTCAAGATGCTTGTATGATATTTTGCTGATGGGATCTATGTTAACCATGTTCAAGATGCAAGTGTAACTCTAAGTATAACATATGTCAAAGTTTCTAAGAGGGGCAGAATGTGCATTGCAGCAAAGTTGAAGGAAAGAAATAAAAATCTAAGGTCGAGTTGATAGCTCATATCTTAAGGAAAACACGGGACCTTTAGAAGCCAAGAACTCAGGAAGCTAGTTATCACATTATCACAGCAGTAACTAAATGTTTTCAATGTCTCAACAAAACATTATTTAAAATACAGTATCAACCAGAAAAAGATAAGTTTACCTTGAGACTTATCCGCAATGAATTGATAGATGTTTCAATTAAGCATTTTTCAGCCTCATTTCTACATATCAAAACCTGTAAAAATAAAAAATAAAAGCACAAAATTGCACTTATCTTCCTATGGAGAATTGATTCAAAACATATTAATTTCTGTAAACATCACTCAGAAAAGTAGAGTAAAAGTGGGTGAAAATGTTAAGGCACAATTACCAACTATGAGTCTCAGGCTCAGGTTATACCTAACAAACACATGCAAAATTCAAACTGGTTTCCTAATTATGGTAAGAATGAGCAAAACAGAGAATGGCAATAACAGAACAGCATAGATCCAAGAAAAAATGATACCAAGTACAGCCAGCATAAAACATGTTTTCATTCTCCACTTTTGCCACACATAATACTTGCTTTCCATAACAATGCAAACAAAAGCAAATCATGTACTGTAACAAGAAAGGATGACACTTAATCTTTAGAATTCAAGCCTATGTCATTAAATCATAGACTGCTTAATAATTGTTCCTCCTGAATTATCCATTAGTCATAAAATAGTAATCTCACTATGTGCAAGAGGATGCAATAATCTAATGTGCTCTCTTAATTCTAGTACCTACATAAAAAAAAAAAAATCTAACTCCGCTTATGTTACACCTGCGGTACATAGCCGGTCCCAAACCCAGATAAAGGAGGAGGGTTGTGTTAAGTCTTCGACAGCCAACATAAAAACTTAGTCGAATCTTCATTACATTCATGACATAAAAAAAATCTAAGCCATCTATCTAAGACTCTTTATGAACAGTTGCCTGATTACTATTACATTGTAATGTGGCTACTTTTTTATAGAATCACTGAATCATGGCATTAGGGTAATCCATGGTGTGTCCTTTCACCTAGGAGCATTCTCCTAACATATTTCTTTTGCAATAGGAAGGTTCTTACCGGATTGAGAAGCAACTCAGGGCTCGACCTGCAAATAAATGACAAAACTTACAACCTTCACTGAGAAATTTATTGCTTTGATTTATATATAAAAAAAATAACACAATGCATTAATCATAGTACACAATCTTTCAACATGGATATCAACTGTCAAATTAAGTATAACCTAGAGCAATCATAACTTTTGGAACATAAATAAATAAATTAAAAAAAAAATCAGCAATAAGAACCAGTGTGTGAAAGTGAAATATATATGTAAGAGAAGCATACTTGAGCTCAACCTCAGGCTTGTTATGCCTTTCAACTTCTTGACAAGGGAAGTTCTGCAACCAACCAAAAACCACAACAATTCTTAGTTTCACAACAACAAGAAACAATAATAATTAAAAAATAAAAGGTGAAAAAGCAAAAACATACCTGGAGGCACATAGCGGCGTCAAGGGTGTTGCGAATGCACGTCAAGTAAGGGCGCAAGGTGGAGGCCTGCAAAACATTCAAAATGGAATGAATTGAATTGAGAAGCTAATAACTGAAAAGAAAAACAAAGGTTTATCGAAATCGAAGTACATGTGGGTGCGTACCATGGGACTTTGGTGGTGGTGGTGGTGGTTGCCTCTGAAATCTGAATCTTCAACAAAATGAAAGAAATGGAAGTGATCCGAAATCAGAAAGCAACCTTGGAGTATAAGCAAATCAAATCAATGAATGTATTTGGGAGTGGAGTGGGTCAAGAGAGAAAGTAAAGTAAAAGAAAAGTCCGGTCGGTGTTTCAAAGTAGCCACCCACCACTACGGTATTTTTCTGCTCTACCACCACCTCACCTCAGTCACTCACCTCCGTGTCGACGACATCAAAAATTAAAAAATAAAGTATAATAA
>NC_029787.2:656227-661573 GCF_000816755.2 Arachis ipaensis | reverse complement strand
CATGTAACATAATTCTGTTTCTTTGTTTTCATAAAAACAATCACGAGATATTTGATTTTGATCCTCTAAAAAAAAAATCTTTACATATAAATCTAAATATTTTAAAAAGCGAAAGAGTTTTTGTCTTGGATAAATTATAATATTTCATTTTAAATAAGCTATCATTTTAATAAATTTAAGCCAAGCTATCATTATTTTAGCAATTAAAAATAAACCTAATATTAATTTTGTATATGGAATATGTTAAGAAATCAATATTTTAGTAAAAAAATTAATCAATTTTAACTCAAATATAAAAAAAAAATTAATCAATTGCCTTTTGCAGTTATTACTATCCCCTGAGTAATTTATTCTTAAAAATTTAACCGAGTAATTACATTTCTTTTGGTTGGTAGTTACAAGTTTGGTTGCGGTTTCGAATCTCCTATCTTTTAAAATTTTTTTTTTTGCCAATGAGTTATAGCTCAAATGGCATAATCTCCCCATACTCAATTAAGAAGTTGCGGATTCGAGTCTCCTATCTTTGGTAAAAAAAGAAAAAAATATTTCAGTCAATGTTACCCATCAGTTCCTTTGTCGGTAAGGAAGACTTGTCATTTGTTCGTAGAACACCACATCAGCCAAAAAATTTGTATGAAAAGTCGTAACAATAATCTTATCAAATAATGCATGTTATAATAATGCACAAAGCATCGCAATCTTATCAAATATCAAATTTGTTCTAGTTACGATAAAATTAAATTCTGCGCAACTCTTTATCCAGCTTACTATAAATCAACTCAACTGTTTATCCCATGTTATATTTTACACATTTTTAACAATTATACTAATTCCCTATCAAAATTTATCTAATGTCCGAACACGCTATTTAGCTCTGAGCAACAATCTATTATTCTAAGAGACTTGTACATAATGGAATATAGGCGTGTTTCATCATTCTCAATAGCTCAAGTTGATGAACTTTCAAAACAGTTCAATAGATTTTATCGAATTTCATTCCTAAGCCAAGAGACAAAAGCAAAATTCAAACAATGAGGCGAGGGAGAAGCATTAGACTAATAATTATACACGAAACTTGTTAGCAACATAAAGCAAATGACTAATGTTTGTTGAGGGATAATTTTGCAGCAACTTGAGATTAGAAGTGAAATCACCCGCCAGGAGGCGCTTGCGAACCAGAATTAGCATTGCGCAGCATATCCGCATCAGGGTCTCCTACATGAGTAATATGTATGTTAGTTTTCCTCTTCATGAAGAAAGAACTATCTAAATGCCTTGCAGCAAAAATAACAGAGATTAGTCATGCTTGTTGAAACACCCTGAATTTAATGTAGCAAGTGACATGTAACACAAGAATTCTCAGTGCAAAGGAAAGAATGAACCTATAAACTTGAAACGAGTCTACAAGGGTCCTAAAGTGTCATTCCGACTTAATCCGTATTGATATGACTATTGAATGCATGCTCGGGAAATGAGTGCAGAAGGGTTCTGTAATGTTCTATAAAATTAACCATCAGGCACAATGAAATTCAGATTTCCTGTTTGATTAGGATCCCCTAAAGTAGATAAATATGCTGCATAGTATAGATCACAAAGTCAAAGCAGATCACTACAACTTAGAATTAAAGGGGTCGAAGCTGTGTGATAGTAAACCTACAATCGTTAAAGCTGTCTTCACTTCCTCATTCATGGTTACCTTACCCTGTTGCATTTTACTCAGGAAGAACCAAATCCTTTCCTTTATTTTCGTGTTCTATCTTTGTCATAAAAAATGCACCAACAGATCATAAGGCTAAATAGCAGTGCATTATAGTTCAAGAGACTACAAGGTAAATAAGGAGCAAAATTATACCTGTGGGCCCTCTGGATCACTTAGAAGTGTGTCCCAAATGTGAAGGCTGTCAGCAAAATTGAATTCTTGAGTCAACAGGAGAGTAATCCATCTAAATGCATAGAATTGGGGATTGACCTGAAAATTAAGAACCAAAAGTAAAGCAGCAAAAATGAGACCTCTGTTACTGACAAAAATGATGCATAGCCTCAGCTAATCCATTATTCACAATCCTTTGCAGCATGCCAGTATCTCCAAATTTGAACTCTAAGATAAACAATGAAAAGATAGAATAATATTAAAACTTCGGTCTTACTTTACAAGTGATCTCAAGATGGCGCCACAGCTCTTCATCATGTTCTTTCAGAAGCTGGGATAATCTTGTAATAGTGGAACGGATGCCGACAACACTGTTGTCAAGTTGTTTAACGAAGTTATCTCGGAAGCCACTCAATAATTCAACAAAACAGAAGAATGAGTCCGCTTCAGCAAAGGCCTGCATATTATAACGGGTAACTCATGAGCATGATTGACCAAAGGTATAGCAGGACAGAACATGACAGCAACATGAACTAAAATTCCTCCAATGCTATCTAATCACTTCTTTAGCAATGAATTCAAAAAGTTATGTTGTCACCATATTAAGTAGTTCACATATTTTCATGTTCTATTTCAAACATCCCCAATGATGAATTATATTTGTTAACATTTCTTGTCTACATTCCCCTCAGGAAGCAACAAAACAAGACCTAGCGAATCTTGACCAACCCCAACGCAGGTTGCCGCTTTAATTAAAGCACACACATGGGAAATATCAGCAGGTAAATAAAGCAGATACTTACAAATAAAAATATAGAAAAGATGAAAACCAGGAGACTTTCCTACCATGCATCTTATCATAGCAAGGAAAAAGCAATCAGCTTCTCATGGGTAAGCATTTCTTAAAGGGATTCTTAGGTAAGTTGGCATTCTTTTGAAAAATATTAAACTTGAATCAAGTAGTTTCTAAACAACACAAATATAATTAGATGATAGGAAGCTAAGGTAGAGTAAGTAAAACATGGCTATGAAATAAAGAACAAGATTATACAAAAAAGACTCAAGTTTACAAGAAGATATCATGTACTCACTGCATTTTCCTCATCAGGGTCATTTTTGAACACATAGTAGAGAGGAGCCAATAGCTCATTCATCCCTTGAACATATCTTACACCTGGGTTTAACTTTGCAAAGATAATTAATATGTTCTTTAAAGCCTCCTGAAAATGTCCAACAAGTTAAAAATGAATTCAAAAGGTTCATTTCATAAATTGAGTTGAATTTGAGGTTCTATTGGTTTCAGGATAAAGGCCAACCTGATTGGATTTTGCAAACTGAGACTCACTACAGAAAAAGTGCATGTCAGGATGAGTGCGCTTTACATCTCGATCAATCTGATCTATGATTTCCGTATCCTACAAAATGCAAAGAGGAACATTTATCTATTATAGTTTATTAGCATGAGATTTGCAGTTATAATACATGAATAAACAGTTCATTTCACTTATTCTTATTTATTTATTACTGTGAGCAAAGGAACCTTCCACTTGAATTGTTTCCATTTGTTACCCACTAAAGTAAAATGTTGAGCATCATTCGATAGAATGCCGGAAACATGGTTCATGCAGATCACAAGAACAAGTAAATATCATTTTCAAAATGTTCATAACAACTTCATCGGGATAAAAAATACTAATAGGGGGTAAAATATTCCAAAGAAGATAGGCAATAAAACGGGTAAGATTGCTCAGTAAATGAAATAACTCCGGGATTTTGTTTTCCTCGAGTTATTTGAGAGTTATATAACAAGCAAATGCAGTCGAAGTTTTAATCATTAATTCAGTGAAAAGGTATCTGACAATTTACCTGGAAGAACTGATTCCATACACTGGTCTCTCCAAGACTCAATGGATGCTCCCCATGAGTGATTTCTGATCTAGAGAGCAAGGTTCTACTCTCAACTTTGGCATCATCAGCATCAGAACTTGTTGAGTTGTACATCCTCCTTGTGATTTCTGACTAGCTAGCCACGTAAACATTCAGAGAGCCAAACAGATAAAGCAAAAAGAATAATATGCATGAAAATGTTAAAAAACACTACTTCGGCAAAGGTTACAGTTAGACACAAACACAATAAACACCCTACCAATGTAACAGAAAAAGCAAATCAATCATATCAAAATTCAGCATGTTAATGTGATGAGTAATCTTTTAGCATTATCTTCCATCGCCTACAGTAAAACTAAACTCGTGATTGAAAGGTTTTGTTTTGTTTTGTTATTTTTTATTTTTCATTGTGTTTAAAGCAACTATTTTACAGCTTTTGCCTGACAACTGAAGTTATCAACTATCTATGTTCACAACTGAGACAGCTATATCCTTTGCTCACTAAGGCCGGAGAGAGAGAGAGAGAGAGGCTGGAAAAAGTTCTGCAATAATTCGATGAAAACAATAGAGCTCCCTAAACAACTAACTTACAGGATTCACAAGAATATCATCTTTAAAATGTTTGTACTGGGACCTCTTCTTTGCTAATTCAGCCGACCAAAGCCCACGATCTGGAGGAAGATATCCAAGCAAAAGCTGCAAATGTCAATAAGCAAAAATTGCAACTGTAATTATCAATTCCATTTCCTTCTTTAAGGGAAAGTACTCTAGACTAACCAGAAGCACACAACCAAATCCTGTTTGGTTAACTCAGCTGGATGAACAGAGTGGGAATGGCAGGGAATACAAACAGACTAAACAATTCGCATGTTTGGTTTATTGGTTGGATTATGGAGAATAGGCATTCCCTCATTCTCACAAAATAAAGAAATCCCCATCCCATTGCACTCATGCATCTCCGTTTCACTTAAAACTTAAAAGATCTAAAAATAATTTTCCCATTCTTTTGTTTGAATCAATTGCAACACAACAATAAGGAACCTAATCTAAAAACACTATTCAGCAAATCTACTTAACTATATAACCACCTCTTTTATCTATCTACAAACAGAAACCGAAAACCACTAAATGTTCTTGGCTGAACTGTATAGCCATCTCTCTCTCTCATACACACAGATATCACACATGAAACCCTAAAGCATTTACCGATTTACCTTCCAGACAGTAGAACGTATCCCAGCACCATCAGGAAGACCTTGACACGCGAGCCTTCGCAATTCCCTCATATCTATCACCTTCTTCGATAACTGTCAAAACATTCAATTTCAACCAATAAAAGTAGTTAGTTAGTTGGTTAGTTAATAAAGGTAGCTCTTAATTTGTTGCTAAAACAAGAAACTTGAAACTAAAACAAAGGAAACAAACCTCAGCCGACAACTCGGCCTGGCGAGAGATGTCATCGGCGGAAGGGGAAGAAGAGAACGTTGCATCAGTGGAAGTGTGAGTGTGATTCTTAGGACGTGAATCTTGGATCCTCTGTGGCTCGGGAGGATCATCCACGGTGGCCGGAGGGGATGGCGGTTGGGATG
>NC_029787.2:652361-656101 GCF_000816755.2 Arachis ipaensis | reverse complement strand
AGAAGAGGAAAAGAAGGGAGGAGGCGGAGGCGGAGGAGGAGGATGGGGGGAAGACCAGAGGGAGCTGTTGAGCCAGTCAGGTACCTTCTTCTTCTTCATTGTTTTCACTTTTCAGTGATAGCACAATGAACGAAAGAGGGATTTGATTCCAATTCTAGGGTTTCTGCAATTGCAATTACATTGCATTGGTAGCATCAAACATTCAACATGAATGAACTCACATCACATAAACAATGAGCACATATCACAAGGAAATGTGATTATTAAGCGGACTCGGATTTTATTTTTTATTTAATTAATCGAACTATGATTAATCTGTATCTGTATTTGTATAATTGTGTTTGGTTAATAACGTTTTAAACAATCTTATTTTAATTTAAAAAAAATAAACGAATTTAATATTATTTCACCTAATATTATGACTTTCTTTTGTTTTTGAAATTATCACAACTTCTTCAACATTTATTATTTGGCCAATTTTATTGTGTAGATTGGTATCTAAATTTTGTTTAACTAATCACTAAGTACATCAAGAAGAATGAACCATAAATAAATTTTTGTCACATTTTCGAACCATTTAATTTTAAGAATTATTTTTTGTCAATAATATAAATTTTTAGATACTATTTTAATAATTTATTCCATATTTTTTGTTTATCTTATATTTTAATCAATACTAATCATTTTTTTTATTTTGTTCATTGAAATATTAGTCTGTAATATTCTTCTAATAATATAACTATAAATACAAAAAAGATTATTTTGCTCCCCTCTAAAGAAAAAAAAATGCGAGAGTTTGAATAAAACATAAGGAAGAAAACAATTTATCTTTTTATTTTATCTATTTTCGTATTTTCTTATCTAAATTAACCTCAATTCATTTTATTTTATTGGCATCAATTTCTAATAAAAATAAAACATGTTTATTGAGTTCAGAGTATTAAGTTAGAGACCTGCTACACATACAAGTTTTTTTGGCATACAAGTTTATACAAGTTAATCCTAACTCAATAAAATTCACTTTTATAATGTAAGAAAGAAAAGGAAGAGTTTGAATTATACAAAATTTATCAATATACATACACAAAAAATTTTTAAACAATACAATATAAATGACTTGTATGAACTTGTATGTATAAATAACTTGTATGTGAAGAATAATTCATTAAGTTACTTAGTCACCAAAAAAGAGTACAAGTTACTATTTTCTTATTGAGGGTTTGATTGCACTTTGCAACATCGTTCAAAATTAAAGAGATTTAAATATTTAATAATGTGACATGCTTATTTTAAAATTAAAATGTATGCTCTTAAAAAGTCATGAAGTCCACTTATGGATTTGATTTATATTTTTATGAACACTGAATTAAAGTGCATACATATGGTTGAGAAAAACATGCCTTTTTCCTTAAATTATAAATATAATTGAAGGAACTAGCTTTTTTTTAAGTGTAATCAATTTGGATTTGCTTCTATTATTCGTTTTTTTTTTTCAATAATGTTTTGTGATCTTTTTTCTAGGTATAGTGTGTTTCCTCTTTTGGGGGAATCGGCTCCATATAAGAGCTGGCTACACTCTAGTCTCTAGTTACTTTTATGGAGTTATGGTGGTTCCTTCTTTATCACAATATCTTTATTTTAATAATGTAGTTTTAATTGAAACTAAAAGGCATAATATCAAAATTACCAACTATTAAATTATTCTTATTTCTTAGTGACTTATATTTTTGTCATATTTTTAACTAGTAAAAAGACAAAAAGAGGTTTTTGAATAATTTTAATCCTAAAACCTTGCCGACCACACAAAAAATTCAAAGTACACCAAAATCAACCAAAAGACAACAAACTCAATTGTTGTATGATTAGATTTGATTATGTTTGCTAGGACATTAATTTTATGATGAAGATGAAGAAGTTATTTTATTTTGAATAAATTTTTTTTTTTTTACCCGAATCATAATAATCTAAAATGCAGTTTATAAGGGGGAAAAAAAACTAAGAAACATCCATACATAAATCATAGCTGAAGCATACACAATTTCAGAATCCTAACTCGTGAATGCCAGAACAATATAAGCACATTGAGTAATTAACTTAAGCATTCATCAATTGACTTGCAAAGTTTTAAAGTGCCTGCACTTGCTATCATCATATTTCATAAGATATAAAAAGTAAACAAGTTAGTTCATGATAATTTAATTATAGTCCAACAATAAAATATATTATCCTAATAATATGTCCACTACAGAATCATATCAATGGCATCCTAAAAGCTAAGTGCTGCAACGCTACCTCCATCCACATGTTTAACAGCTAAGATCTCATCTCCATTTTTCATCTTGAGCTGGAGTGCATTAACAATTAAAATGAGATCAGTTAACAACGTAGTATAGCACAGTACTAAACACAAATTTCTTATATTCTTTTACAGCATAATTTAGTGTATTTTCAGAGCATGCTTAACTATTTATTTTAATCTGTGAAAGTTATTAAGCCACCACAACAAATAAGAGGTCCTCCTTGGTAATTGTCTCATGACAAAAAACATATATATAAATTACACATTACATATACATTAGGAGAAATAAAGTTATATAACGAATCAAATAATTTAACAATGCAAAATATCTCTATTTTAGAGCCAAACTTGTTTAATTTTCTTTTTATCTAAAATCTCAAGATCAGAGAATACAGATAAGAGAATACAGATGCAAACAGATTTTTTCAGCTGAATCTCTCTTTTCTATTTCCATATTTCCTGGTATAAAATTCTTATTCAAACACGTCCTAAATGTAATGAGCATGGAAAAACAAACCTAACCTTTTTTGGCGTATATTTCCCATGAACACGACAACCATTATATAAGAATTGCAACGTCGAATATTCCAAATGACACCTCTCACAGTAAATTTCGAATGTTAAAGACAATGGCTTGACAGGGTTCACCTTGAAGTACATCCTGCGATCATTCTGCATTTCAATGAACATAATTAATCAGAATGGTAGCAGGAAATAAAAAAGAATGTTGTAAAAAAGTAAAATAAATAAGAATAATCTAAAGTGTACATACTGTTATATAAAAAAATAATAATGTTAGGTTAGGTGTATATTNNNNTGACTGATCTTAGTGTACAAATATTTTTTTTTAATTTATATTATGATTTCTACTATGGGACAATATATCCAACACCATTCTTGGCATATAATTTTGAATTTCAATTAAAAATAATATGTATTATTAACAAAAAATTGTCTGAAATATTTGATATGATTAAAAGAACATTAAAAAAATTACAATCTAATACAAAAGGATATCAGGAAAATCAGACACATTTATTTATAAAGAAAAAATGTGTTTACAAAACTAACCATGAGATGAAGTGAATACCTAATGGGTGATTGTCTTTTATGAAAAATATACTATATTTTAATTTAATGTTACAAATTAAATTTATTCTTTTAATCCTATTAATTCACATTGTTCAAAAATTTTGATGGTTACCTATATTTTTCCAAAATAAAATACATGTATATGTACATACCTGGTCTGTGATGCAAATTTCGACATATTGCCTGTCTTGAGTCCCTTTCCCTTCGTCTAAGGCCTTTCTCTTAATGCCTCCTTCCCCTTCGTCCGAACCCTTTCTCTTAATGCCTCCACTGCTTGTAGAGACACTCATCTGCACAAAAAACGAATTTGAATTATAATCCCAAATAATAACCTCTCATGAACTCCAGC
>NC_029787.2:651369-652273 GCF_000816755.2 Arachis ipaensis | reverse complement strand
TACTCATTGGGCCAGCTTCTTCTTTCTTAAACAAATTTAAAATACCTTTTTTTATTTAAAAAAAATTAATACTCTACCAAACCATACTAAAGGGTCAAGCCGTCAAGGTACGACGATGGTGACTCCTACGGCTCCGACACCGGCGTGAGCGGTTGTACGTGCGGCGGGTCACCACCCGAACAAGCCTCTCGAAATCGAAATCATCATCATTCTCTCTCTCTCTCTCGCTCTCTCTCCGTAACACAAAAACCCTCACGGGGAAAAGGGGGAAAAAATCCAAAGCAAAACTCCTTTGAATAACAGAAGGAGGAGAGGAGAATGAGATTTTTGGAGAGATCGAAGAGTGAGAATGATGAAGAGAAGAAAAAAAAAATTGGAAATACAGAAGTTCAAAGGTGTGAAGTTTGCATGCACCTTGCGATGTCCGATCCCTAGCTCTGTGTTGAAAGGACTGTAGTGGTTCTCTTTGTACGATTTTTGTTGAAGCCAGTTGTTAAATTTCCAAAACAGGAGTGAGAGTGTCTTGAAACCTGTATAGATATATCTGGAAAATTTTGTATAATCAGTTTGCACATGCACATCACGCTTTTTCCACCGAGCTTACTTTTTCAACAGATGAAAGTTCAAATGTAAAGGAACTATGCAACTCGATAATTCAAAGTTGAAACGAACTACTATCAGTATATTGCTAACGTCACGGGATATGCAGCAGCAGAAGGAGAATCAATTCAGTTTGATAGACTGATGGGAAGTAAAACCCACTCACATACAGATACGTGTTTATTCGGATTCGTATATTTTTTATTTGATTTTTATAATTTTTTTTTTCACATAAAAGACGGAAAAGAAGATAAAAATTTTTTAATAAAAAAATATTATGTGTTTCATTGGTGTGGATAAACTG
>NC_029787.2:649702-650603 GCF_000816755.2 Arachis ipaensis | reverse complement strand
TACTCATTGGGCCAGCTTCTTCTTTCTTAAACAAATTTAAAATACCTTTTTTTATTTAAAAAAAATTAATACTCTACCAAACCATACTAAAGGGTCAAGCCGTCAAGGTACGACGATGGTGACTCCTACGGCTCCGACACCGGCGTGAGCGGTTGTACGTGCGGCGGGTCACCACCCGAACAAGCCTCTCGAAATCGAAATCATCATCATTCTCTCTCTCTCTCTCGCTCTCTCTCCGTAACACAAAAACCCTCACGGGGAAAAGGGGGAAAAAATCCAAAGCAAAACTCCTTTGAATAACAGAAGGAGGAGAGGAGAATGAGATTTTTGGAGAGATCGAAGAGTGAGAATGATGAAGAGAAGAAAAAAAAAATTGGAAATACAGAAGTTCAAAGGTGTGAAGTTTGCATGCACCTTGCGATGTCCGATCCCTAGCTCTGTGTTGAAAGGACTGTAGTGGTTCTCTTTGTACGATTTTTGTTGAAGCCAGTTGTTAAATTTCCAAAACAGGAGTGAGAGTGTCTTGAAACCTGTATAGATATATCTGGAAAATTTTGTATAATCAGTTTGCACATGCACATCACGCTTTTTCCACCGAGCTTACTTTTTCAACAGATGAAAGTTCAAATGTAAAGGAACTATGCAACTCGATAATTCAAAGTTGAAACGAACTACTATCAGTATATTGCTAACGTCACGGGATATGCAGCAGCAGAAGGAGAATCAATTCAGTTTGATAGACTGATGGGACCCACTCACCACTCACATACAGATACGTGTTTATTCGGATTCGTATATTTTTTATTTGATTTTTATAATTTTTTTTTTCACATAAAAGAGAAGATAAAAGATAAAAATTTTTTAATAAAAAAATATTATGTGTTTCATTGGTGTGGATAAA
>NC_029787.2:641513-649625 GCF_000816755.2 Arachis ipaensis | reverse complement strand
TATAAATACAAATATAATTTTCAGATTTTTTTTTAATTTGATCATTTGATTTTTTTACTTTTCTCCTACAATTTTATGATATATTTTTTTATTTTTATGATATAATAAAATAGACCTTTTTTTTCAATATTAAAAATAAAAAACGGAAAAAGGAAACATAAGTGAGGATTTTTAATTTTTATACCTAATATTAGAATAACAATTATCTAAACAAATGAATAAATGAATGCCTGTTCACATACGATGATGCGGGAAACTTAATCGTTAAACGGTGGATTTAACTGCAATTTTCAAAACTTTTAATAAAAAAATAAATAATTACTGACATGAATCATGTTCGGGCCCAAGAGTAATTGGGAGTCCATGAAGCATACCCACAACTTGACCGTGCAATGAGGTATTGAGGTGCATAAGGCATGACAGAATCTCCTTAGAGGAGACTAGAACAGTTGACTGAAATTTGTAAGTATGCGTTTAGATTAGAATTTGTAAATGAGAGCCTGTATAAAATTGATTTTACAAATTTGATTTTGATAAAAAAAAATGAGTTAGTATTAATGTGATTTATATTTAGTAATTTTATATTAAAATGGATTATAATAAAATGAATGTTGTTTGGATTACATCATTTAAAATTAAATTTAGACAAAAATTATTAAAAAAGACATAAATTTATATTATTTAAATTTATATTATTTAAAATTGTATTATTTTAACCTTTTTTCACTATAATTTTTTTTTTAAAGAATTTAAATTTATGTGTTGAAATTTATTATTCTTTTGGTTATAATTTGTTAGTACTCTTCTTTAGTATTATTTTTGTATTTAATTATATCTTTCTAATAAAATTTATATTAAAAATTAACAATAATAAATAATTTAAAAACACATAATAAAGAATATACAAAGTCAAATAAAAAAATAAAATTCTATAAAAAATATGTATTAATAAAAATAAATTAAATAATTTATATGAACAATGAATATTAAAAATTCTATTAAAAAAATATAATAATATACATAAGTGAACATAAAAAATTCTAAAAAAAATATTCATACTATTGACAAGAAACATAAATAAAAAATTGATAAAAATTAATACTTAACAAAGAGTACTAATAATAATATTAAAAAAATATTTGTTTGTAAAGCATAGTCATAAAAAAATTTAAGAATACTGATAATTGTTTTTGGTATCTTTTACCGTAAATGAGATTGAATGGTAAAATTAGTAGAATGTGAATCAATTCTTTAATTTATTAAGTGAACGCAAAAGCTACAATTTGTTGCTTCTGGTGAACGAGAGTTTAAACCCAAAATCGTGTTCGCGTTTAGAAAAAAAGTTAGCCAAACAAAAAAGTGTTCAAGAAGATTGAACATGCTTCTTGTGCTTTCAACGTGTTTACCAAACACACCCTAAAAAATTGGGTCCGAGTAGAGGCTCAAGAATTCAATATGGAGTTAGGGTTGGTGTTTTAGTTGGAAATGGGTGTAGTGAGTGTATTCACAGTTTGGTGGACGTGTCAGAGACAAGGTCTAACACGCAGGGGCGTATTACATGCAGCACGTGGGGGCGTGGAAGACACGTGACAAAGTCTGCTTGGGTTGGCCAGCAGCACGGGGGGAGTGTGTTGAATCAGCACGCAGGGGCGTGCTGACACGTGGCGAGGCCTGGTTGGTTGAAGCAGAAGCACGTGGGGGGCATGCTGAGTCAGCATGCATGGGGCGTGTTGACACGTGGCTCACTCTGATTGGTTGATGAAGCAACACATGGAGGGCGTGTTGAGTGCTCTCCTCTATATAAGGCAAAGCTCAGTACCATTTTCATTGCAAAGAAGAGTGTTCTTTGAGTATTTTTTTAGTGTTCTTTGAGTATGTTGGTAGTGTAATGGAGGGTACCGCAAACTTGGTAGTGTATCGCAACAGTAAAATTATATGGAATATGCATAAAGGAGTGAGGTTTGTGGGTCAGAATCCATTTTCGTTTGTGGTTCCATGCACCATGACGTTAATGGAGTTTTCAGAACGGTCTTTGTCAAAGCATGGAGAATGGTATGTTGAGGAGAATGAGCAGAATTCTGTACCGAAATTCGGTTGTAGTTTTTGATGGTCTAATACAGTTTGATATCATGCCGAACATTGACGAAGTGAGTATGCAGAATATGTTCGAAATTCACCGGCAAACTCATATGCGATAGCCACATATTGAGCTGTATGTTGAGTTTGAAAACGTAGAAGCAGATGGAATTCAAAATGATTTAGATATAGAAGATGATAGAGCTGCAGTGTATGAAGGAATGAATAGTGATAGCAAAGAGGACTTCGAAGCCACTTATGAAGCCGGTGATGAAGACAAGAATGGTAATGTGGGAGTTGAGGCAGCAGCGGAGAATGTAGTGGTTCATCCCTTGGGTAGTCAATCGATGAACGTTCCACCTTTTATGTGTAACCTGGATCTTGACGCCATGCATGCACCGAAATTTTTGGAATATGCAAACATAGGTACGTGATGACTGAATAATACATTTTTGTTAATTTATATTTAGGATTGATTAATGAATGATAATTTCTGCTTTTCTGTAGGCGTTGTTGATCCTAAAGATAGAGAGTTCAGGATTAGAATGGAATACAGTTCTAAAAATTCAGTCGTCGCAGCAATTAGAAGTTACACTATCTCTAGAGGAGTTGACTACAATGTGTATGAGTCTGAGCCACAGACGTTTTATGCAAAATGTAAGACGTATGGGCGTGGGTGTGACTGTCTTATCCAACGAAAAAAAGGTTATTGGGAGATACGCAGATACAATGGTAGGCACACATGCACAATGGGAACGATTTCACAGGATCATTCTAAGTTGGACTCGGATACAGTTGCTGAGGCTATAAGGCCATTGGTCGAGACTGACCCGTCCATCAAGGTGAAATCTATAATAGTGGAAGTCCAATCAAGGTTCAATTATACCATCAGTTACCGAAAGGATTGGTTGGCAAAGCAGAAGTCCATAGCCAAAGTTTTCGGTGGTTAGGAGGATTCTTACCAAGCTTTGCCATGGTGACTCTCGGTCATAGTTCAGAAGATGTCTGGTTCAATTGTCCAAATAGAAACACAACCACTGTACAACGGGAATGAGGAGGCACGCGGTGTAAAAATACTTCATCGTGTATTTTGGAGTTTCAATCCATACATTAGGGTGTTCAGGCATTGCAAGCCTCTAGTTCAGGTTGACGGCACACACATATACGGAAAATATAAAGGTACACTTATGGTTGCTGTTGCAAGAGATGGGAATCAGAACATTGTGCCTATCACTTTTGCCTTGGTGGAAGGGGAGATAGCTGATGCGTGGCACTTCTTTCTCACAAATTTGCGAATGAATGTTTTTAGAAGAGACGGTGTATGTATGATCTCAGACCAACATGAGTTAATCTGGGTAGCAATAAATTGTTCCGGAGGTGACTGACAACCTCTAAGAACATGGTGGATGTTTTGTATGAGGCACATCGGCAGCAACTTCTTAAGGGCATTCAAAGTCCCTCACTTGCAAAAACTTGTTGTCAACATAGGATATTCAAGAACGGTGGAGGAGTGCAACATCAACTATAAGAGGTTGAAAGAGCGAGGCGAGGCATATGCCAGGTGGTGTGATACC
This sequence comes from Arachis ipaensis, assembly GCF_000816755.2. NCBI lineage: Eukaryota > Viridiplantae > Streptophyta > Magnoliopsida > Fabales > Fabaceae > Arachis > Arachis ipaensis. The sequence goes on along the minus strand of NC_029787.2, from coordinate 645,975 downwards.
ATTGGACTCAGACATTGGGTATTGGCATTCGACAAGGGACATCGATGAGGCCATATGACGATGAACCTTGTCGAGTGCATTAACTCAGTGTTGAAGGGTGTCCGAAATCTACCTGTGTTGGCGCTTGTCCGAGCAACATATTATCGGTTAAATGAACTTTTTATGCGGAAGAGTGCTGAGACTCACTAACGCAAGCATGCTGGATTTATTTACTCTGTATTTGCACAACAGCGGATAGAAACAAATATGCAAATAGTTGTGCACCGGTTTGATAGACAAAATGAGGTATTTGGGGTGCACGAAATGACTAGCAGAAAGGTGTTAGTTGTTGATCTTGAGCGACGAACGTGTGACTGTGGGCACTTTCAGGTGGAACGACTACCATGTCGCCATGTTATTGCTTGTTGTGCTAACCAGCATTTCGATTGGCAGTTGTATGTGCATGATGTGTATAAAATGATAGAGGTTCGTAAAGTATATAGGTTTGAGATCACACCATTAGGCGATCCCGAGACATGGCCTGCTTATGAGGGACCCACATTGGTTGCTAATCCCGCCTTGAGGTGAACGTCGAAAGGTCGCCCCAAATTGACCCGATACTTGAATGAAATGGACTCACGCGACATGCGTGGTCCTCAAATATGCCGTCTTTGTGGTGCTCAGGGTCATAGTCGTAGTCGATGTCCTCAGCATGCTGGACCGAGTGGTGCTGGTGACGATGATGGTCCCTAGGTCTTAATTGATTTTTTTCAGTTGATATTTTTTATGTTAGTCGTGTTTGTTTTGAGTTTATCAATTGATGTTTAATGTTAGGTTAATATTATCATTTACTGCCTTTGTGAAATAAACATACAAAATATTAACTAAGATTTACATTCACCTCATTCCAAAACCATAATTAAAAACAAATATAGGTAAACATACAAAAGATTAACTACGAATTACATTAACTTATAACTTAAAATTAAATATAAAAAACCTGAACCCAAGCTCACTTCTTTTGAACCATCCAGTTCGGTCCTTTACCCATCATGCCCTAACCAAACCGCGACGGAATAAACCTATCAAGTGAATTTCGTTTTGTCCGTATGTCATACGGATGACTCCAAACTGAGTCATCGACACCCGGAGCAGCCAACCCACCTGCCTCTTCCGGAGCAGATGCACTAGGATTATACTTGTCAACAACCTCGAATGCCCGCCGCGGCTGGATGAAATCACTATCACACGATGCACCCCCTAACGTGTACTCGGAAGCAGGACTCCGCATACTATGGGACATATCTACTAATGCTCCGTGTGGATCAGCCGACCCTATCGGTGAAGGCATAGTGGTAAGATCTGTCCAATCACCCAAATTAGCGTTGACCCAATGCTGTATTTGCTGATCTCCATTACCTTCAATTGGCATCTGCGATGGGTTAACTGAAAGTCAAACCATTCATGACCGGCTGGAATGGTAAGTATGGGCTGATTAGACTGGTCGGATTGACCCTGGTGGCAGTGCTGAGAGTAGTGGCTATGCTGAGAGTGCTGACTGTGCTAATTGTGCCAACTGTGCAGGCTGTGCTGACTGTGCCTACTATGTTGACTGCGACGTCTGTGTTGACTACTCTCGCCGTGGTCGTCGGACTGGACGTGGTGGCTGGACTCACTGTGCTAAGTGTCATGGCTACCATGACCGTGGTCCGGTGGCTATGGTACATAATAAAGAAATGGCTCAAACACTACATTCTGAGGTGGACCCTGAGGTGCAGGTGGCTGTGGTGCTAGTAGCTGTGGTGTTAGTGGCTGATATAGATGCTGAGGAATGTGCTCCAACAATCTCAGGATATGTCCGTACGAGTCCACATACCAATCTCGGTACTCCACCGTCAGTATAAAGTCCCAGGTCGGAAGGGGGTGCAGATCCAGTAGCCGAGTGTTTCGCCTGTTGCCTCGTTCCGCTATCCATACCCCATGTAAAACTGTCTAGTCATGAAGTTGCACTCCGCAAAGAGTGAGGCAATGTTGGTCCAGTGGAATGTCTCTTGCTACTCACGGGAGAGGTTGTGCATACCCAAACTAACGCATCACTCGATCCGAAGGGTGCCATTCGACACATTCGTAGGACAGCAACAGAGTGACGATGTCACACAACTCAAGATGTCCATGTAACTCGTCGGGTATGATCAATCCGTCGTACGGCCGCCACTCAAATTGTCACATATTATTGGTATTTTAGAACCCTAAAATTAATGTTTGGAAATAGGAATCACACGAACCCTAAATATGTACCTCTTCCATGTAGTCTATATCCTACCTAAATCTCGTTGCAGTCTTCGATAACCACGCTGTGGACTGTGCTGAATGACTCCACCTGAAACATAATTCATTGAAAATTTTTAAAAAGTCACCTAAAATCAAACATGCATCGTGAATATAACGCAGGATTAAAATAGGAATTATTATCTCATGGCAACTGGTATCTCAGCCGGTGTGAGGGTCTGTCTAGGTATGAGCACAGTACATGGCATTCGCTCCCATGTCCAAACAAACAACAGATTAAGAGGGTCATTCATCTCCTTTGTATCATATCGTGATGTACGAAACATTGCTCTGTAAAGATGTGCCAGACATGCTGACCCCGACTATAAGTATGGATCGCTCGAAATCGCGAAGCAACAATAGATACTTCGTGTGGGCATATGCGGTCGACATATCCGTGAATAGGGTCGAACCCAACAAACAGAAAATCTGGCATCTGACGTATCTCCTAATGGACTCCTCAGTGTTTAGCAACTCTGCTTCTCTGATACGTCGAACCCAACCCAGTTTTATATAGGATTTCGAAGAACTACTAACTTCTGGTTCACGACCGAATATCGCGATGATCTGGCTCTGTAGGAAGTTGCTATTATTATCTGTCAATCCACTCACAGGCTCTCCATCAATGGGTAGGCCAATTATACGAGCGACGTCTTCCAGTACCATAGTAACCTCACCCACCGACAATACAAACGTGTGAGTTTCTGGCCTCCACATTTCCACCAGAGCAGCTAATAAGGGGGTAAAATCCTCTTATCACCCCAATCCAAAAAACGTGGTAGAATCCCGAGCGAAAGTCTAAAATATTCTTAAAATACAAAAAACAATAATTCTACTATATTTTTATATGATACTAACAATAACAAAATTAAAAAAAAAATTAAATACATAAAAAAATAAAATTTATCAACTTACATAAATTGAATGATCCAAATAATTGATAATATATTTCTCAGGTGCTATATAATTACGTACCATTTTTTAATCACTACAAATTAATAATTCTTTTTAAATAATTTTTTTTTTCAAACCACTTCTCACACTATTAGCACCACTAACACACTATTAACAATATTCTCTTCTTCTTCTTTCAAGGTAACACACCCCTCTTTTTCACATTCTTTTTTTTTTTCTCTCGATGATCCCCCCTTTGATAATATGCATGAATGGAATGGAAATAAGTTTCAATTTATAGAGTTTCAATGGCTGATCGCTGGCTACCGGGGTGGGGGTTGTTCCCTGCATGCAGACAGGCCTGCAACACGCTCCTCCCGTACTGCTGCTGCATCATCAGAACCCAACAAAAACTTGCAACGCTTCACAAATTCCAGAGCAACACACGCCCCGCGTGTTGGCAGGGCACTACCACCCGTCCCTGCCAACCACATCACCACGCCTCCTGTGTGTTGACGGGGGATTGACATGCCATTGACGGGCTCCGGCACCACGCCCCTGGCGTGTTGAATCTGACACTCACACCGCGGCAAAACACCTCCTTCACCAATATTCAGCAAATACACCAAAGAGGTTCTATATGAAAAATAATTTCTGTCGAGTAGGAGGGCCATTCGAACAGATAAAGATAAAGGAGAGGGATCTAGTTCTTTCATTAGGTACGTTACCATAACTCTAATATAGTTGCTTGTCGTACGGACGCTTACTTTGACATCGGAGTGTCCTTGCAAGTGGTACCACCCCTTGATCCACCGACGATTGCTGGTACCATACCATCTCAACCTTCGCAATCAAGTTCCGACCCTCGCCTCCAATGATATTTCCACCACCGGTCTAACGGACTACCAAACAATGGTGCCGTCTATGGAGACCTGACGCGAGTTGAGGATTGAGGTTTTCCACCCAGTGGATGTGCCAGAAGAAGGAGGTAACCACCAAGGGAGTCGCCTCATGAATAGGGTGAGCACGGAAACCTCTCGGAGTCGCTAACCAACCCTTCAGACAATGGCCGCTCCACAAGCAATCCTCTGAAAGGCATCCATTTGGGGGTACAGGCAACGACAACTCTCGGATCATGCAAGAACTTAGGTACAAGGTTCAAAACCTTGAGAGAGAGAGTTGGCGGCGAGAGACCGCTACAACCCTGAGGTTAGCCGTAACACCAGCTCGCGCGCAGAGCCCCGGCCCAGCCATTCTCGCA
>NC_029787.2:636510-640063 GCF_000816755.2 Arachis ipaensis | reverse complement strand
TATGAGAAGAACGGCGGAAAGAAGGCTAGAGGAGTGCTCCCTGGCCAACGCTCTTACCGACCCGGCCCCGAGACGCGCGCTCGACCACAATGCCGATTGGAGTCCCAACATCGCCAGAGAGCGGCGGTTGAGAGAGAGAGTTCCAAAACTTGGAACATGGATTCAAGAACGTACTAGGCTCTCAACAGCAACGGACATGGGGGTTTACCTACGGAAAGTCTCCTAACGAACACCTCGCCGGTAACAGACTTCCCAACCAATCGCTGAGGCTCTCCAAAGGCACGAGTGGGATAAGTACTCCGCTGAGGGAACCACCAATGGAGGAAGAAGACCGTGTAGGTGACCCACCTTTTGGAGTTAGGAGTTGAGCGCAGTCCAGAGGTATCTGCCGTGGTAACAAACCATCAGGCAATCTGGCCACCACCTTTATAGTAACCTCCGCTCCCAGCCTTGAACTAACGCTTCCAACTCTACCATACCATGGTCGTTAGCAGCCACCTAGTTCCCCACCATGGTGAACGTTCCTGTGAGGCTACAGTTTCATTCGCAGGCATGCTGTTCGTTGATATAATCTCAATACCATTGCATGGATTACTTTCTTGATCTAGGGAGAGGAAATAGAAATAGACAAGCTTACCGGGAGGATGAGCTGTCTTTAATAAAAAGTATATCTTGGAGAAACCACATAAACGACTTATAACCACTTCCTCCACAAAACGGCGCCACACTCACAGTCTAAGTTGTGCGGTCCCCGCACCACGGCCTCGGGCAGTTACCGTACAGTTAGGGGGCAGTTGTGTGTCCTCCGCACCACTACACCAACCGTCCCTGCCCACCATCACGGGACGGTTGTGCGCCCCGCACACAACGAGACCTTAAACACTTCGCAACGTTCAAAAACAACCCAAGACTACTACGTCGTCGTCATGCCCTCCTCGCACAACGTCCGGACAGACGTACGTCCCTTGTTGGGGGTGGGGCCATCGGTCGCTAGTCGGTAACTTTGAGATATTTAACTTTGAATAAAGGTAAGGTAAGTACGTATAATAGTTTCCCCCCTAGTAGCTCTCTTTTTTTTTTTCTTACACTTTTTCTCCCCACACAATGGAACTTTCTTCTTCTTCTCTTATAACAATTATCACACAATCACCACGATTATCACACTCTTCACCAAACTTTTTTTTTTAATAAATTTTTCTTAATAATTAAACATCACTAATTTTTTACCATGCATTAATATATCGTGGACTCTTTATATAATAGTTAATAAACCTAGTAAGTCTAATTTCACCAGAAAAGCTGTTCATGATTTCTGGCAGTTACATATATTACAATGCTCAGATTGCAAATCAATTCTCCAAATTGAAGAACTACGAGTGAAGAATCTCCAGTTAAAGATTCAATTCAATAAGATTTGACCATCTGATCTTTCGCTTGATGAAAACAAGTTACTGCCCCGTAAAATTAGCATCTCCTTCAACTTTTCTTCTCTTTGTTCAATTGCTTATGTCCACTCAAGTTAATCCAAATCTGATTAGGTTCGTATACTAATGAAAATGTAAACACACTTCATAAAGTTTTGGTTCGGGCCTCACACATAGGAAAATGACCAGAATTTGCATGATAAATACACAATCGTATGAGCAATATAGTAAATGGAGAAAGAACGCTTATTCAACGTTATTGGCTTCCTTTTTAGATTCAAAAACAGAATTGAAAGGCACAAATACAGCTTGAGAAAAAATTGACATCAATATAACAATACTACAATGGAAGTTGAGGTTAAAGATGGCAAAATTTCCAAAGCACGGGGATCCCCGCAGGACCGCTCCAAGTAGAGACTCGAAAATGGGTAATTTTTTCGCGGGGATAGGGATGGAGGCCAAAATTCTCCCAAAACAGACGTGGGGACCCGAGTAGGGATCCTTGCCCCGTCGTCGCTATTTTCCGAATTATTAAATTTACTTAAAATATCCTTACTAATTTATTTCTAATATAAATCTTTTAGTCATTTCGTATACCATATATATATATTGAAAAACCTAACCCTAATTTCAAAAATATCTTTCCTTATTTCCATAACACTAACATTGCGTCGTCTCACTCCTCACTCACTCCAGAAGGCCAGAACTCACAAATCCCAATCTCTCATAGCGTCACAACTACACCCTCATCACTTCTGCTTAGTGCTCATCTTGTCGTCACTCTCTTGCCGCGTCATTGTCTCTTATCACGACGCCCTTTTCCCTTTTCACCATACGTGACTGTGTCCTTATATGTTGTAAAAATATTTTTATTTATCTTTTAATTTTTTATTAGAACTTTGATATAAATGATCAATATAGGAAGATGGGGAATAGAATCCCGCGAAAAATAGAGATCCACGAAAAATAAGGATGGAAAGAAATATTTTCTACGGCAAAAATTAGAGCGGAAACAAAAAATAAATCTGAGAATGAAGATAGAGAATGAAAAGATATCCCCTGCCCTCGCCTATTCTGTTCCCATCCCTAGTTGAGGCTGACATAATGTGATATGACACAAATATTTTACAGAAGTAGTTACATGCCGCTCACCAACTTGCCATTGGCATAGAGGCCGTCAATGCACATTTTAATGGCGGCAGAAAATAACTATTAAGATAACGATAATATGCCAATGGAACCAAATTAATTAGGCTTGCAAAGAACATCTTATTATATTAGCCAAACTACATAGTATGTGTAACGGCCTAGCCCCGAAGAAACGACGCTTTTTCGGGATCAAACGGAATTTTTATGGAATTTTTAGAAATTTTAGTGCATATAAGCACCTCCACTGCACAGGTGCTGTATCATCAAGCTGCCGAATCAGTAGCTTGACTGCATTAGACACCTCTCCTTATCTAAGCAGGCACGTCGTGAAAAATTGCGTTTTTGAGCCATTTCGGGTCCGAATTTCAAAATTATGATTTCTGTGGTTAGTCTCTATATGACGAGCCGGTCCCGAATTTCGAGAGAAAAATTATATTAATATAATATTCATATATGATTATTTTATTCGAAATATTATATTGTGATGCAAGCTTGTATCTGGATTCAAATTTAGCAGGATTTGTGTGTATTATTAGAGATTCTAAGGGAGATTGGATCTCGGGCTGCTCTGGAAGTATTTCCCCCTGATCTATCATCAGATGTAAATTATTTGCTGCTTGGAGGGGGCTGGTTTTAGCTTGGAATTGCGGTTTGAGGGATATTACATGTGAAACGAATTGTCTTGACATTTTGTCCATCATACATGAGCTTACAAGTGGGTATTTATCTGAAGTAACATAGTTGGTTCACAAGATTCATGAACTTTTATCTCGTCATTGGCTTGTTCACGTTGAGTGGGTGTCCCGAGAAACAAATAGAGTTACGGATTGGATGGCTAGATATGGTGCCAAGAATAACTCTAATAATGTTATTTGGTCTGAACTTTGTGTTGATCTCCAGCAAATCATCCGCTTGGATATAGGATAGTGTTTGTTTTATTTCTTTTCATGTTTAGACAAAAAAAAAAAAATAGATTCATT
>NC_029787.2:627272-635703 GCF_000816755.2 Arachis ipaensis | reverse complement strand
AAGCTGTGACTATACGGATAAGAAATAATAAGGAGTTAAAGGACTAACTTTGTTTGGTAAAGCTTTTACTTTTTAAAAGTAGTTTACAAAAGTTAATTTTAAAAGATAGCTTTTTAAAAGTTGTAGCATTTATGTTTGGTAAATCAAATTAAAAATTATTTTTAATAAACACAAACAACAATAATTGTATTTGGTAAAATAACTTTTAAAATTTAAAAATACTATAATAGATATGTATTAAATTTAAAAATTAGTTAATATATGAGGTTATATTAGATTTTAAAATTTTGAAAAGCACAAACCAACTTTAGACGTTGGACGTTGAAAATTTTATTATCAATAAAAGATTTTTAATTACGTTTAATAAATATATAATAAATACATTAAAAATTTAATTTTTTAATTTTTCATTTTTTTAATTAACGATACTAACATGTATTCTTAATTTCAAACAACTGAACAAGAGTCAAATAATAATAATAATAATAATAGAGCAATACTAGGAGACCAGCAACTTTTGTGATTGATAGCTATCAAATAACCATTAATGATAATTTAATAGTGTGAAATTAGTGTGAGATTTCATCTAATGACTCACCTTTTTCTGCTAGTTATCTACTGGTCAAAATTCAATAAAATTGTTAGCTCTCTAAATTTTTTCATAATAATAAATTAATAATAACTACGCCCATTTTATAAAACCAAATTCCTAGAAAATTAGTAAAAATAAAAAATAAAAATCTAATTACTTTTTAACTTGAAATAATAAAATAATAATTAAACTCTCAATCTTTCCAAATACAAATTTTCTAATCGGATCCTTTTCCCGATTAGTAAACAGTTGCGGTGCTTTTGTGAAGAAGCTGTGAAAGTTCTATCAATGGCGGGGGTTTCTCTCAAGTGTGGTGACTGTGGCACTCTGTTGAGGTCCGTAGAGGAAGCGCAACAGCATGCAGAGCTCACCAACCACTCCAACTTCTCCGAATCCACCGAAGCAGTTCTCAACCTCGTCTGCACTGCTTGCGGCAAACCCTGCCGATCCAAAACCGTTAGATCCCTATCTCTCTTTCATTCTCCTTTTCCTGTTTACGTTTCCTCAATTTCTTCGTAGCACATGGCTTCTGGATCGTGTTTTTGAATTGAACCATCTTTACAAACAGCTGATGAACTGATATGAATTATGATCTTGCTGTGATTTTCAGTTATTTTAGGGTTTAACTTGTTTGAGGTTCTCAATTTTAGTTGGCTGCTGCAACCGCCGGGGGGGGGGGATTTAAACCAAACGAACTTTCTTTTTGTGTGTGTATTTTGTATATTTGTTGAGTCTAGGAGATAATTTTCTGTTTCATTATGTATGGAGAAGAAGGAACCTTGTTTTGTGCAGTGTTTTCTAAGGTGCCTTGATTTCTTGATAGTTTTCCTTTCCCAATGCTATTGATCATTTAGGAAAGTGATTTGCATACGAAAAGAACCGGGCATACTGAGTTTGTAGATAAGACTTCCGAGGCAGCCAAACCGATAAGTTTAGAGGCTCCAAAAGTGGATGAAGCTGCTACCTCAGAAGAGGCTCTCAATGCAGATGCAAGCCAAGATGCAGGTTACCTACTACTCTGCTAGCCTCAATTAATCCATGACTGTAACAAACCTTAAAAATAGATATTGTGTGTCACTTTGTTTTTGGAAAGCCTTCTCAAAGATTTCACCCTTATTCTTTTGGCTAGTGAATGATAATATCTACTTTTTAAGGTCAGTAATTATTGCTTTATGCCTTAAAATACAGAAATGGTTGTTCCTGAGGTTGACAAAACGATTGTTGAGGAACTTGAAGTAATGGGATTTTCTACAGCTCGAGCAACACGTGCACTTCATTATTCTGGTGAGTTTCCTTTCAACTCTGTTCTTATAATTTTAGCTGCATATTGTTCTTTATGTTTTGTGCGAGAAAGCTAATAAGAGGCTCAGCTATGTTAAGCAAATCAAATGAAAGATGGTACATTTTATTAGGGGGTAGTGGAGGAAAATGGGAATGGATCCTCTCCATCTTTTTTCTCTCAATTATTTTGTCAAGTGTGATCCCTCACCATACACTCCTTAAGTGGGACCAAGAAAAAACATGTGAGAGAAGATATTGAATGGTGACAGATCACACTTGACAGAACAATTAAGGAAAAAAATTGAGAGGATCCATGAAAACTGGGTAAAAGAAGATGAAACTGTTAATACTTGTGTGTGATAACAATTGCATTTGACACAATTGTAGATAGTCATTTTTTTAAAAGTGTGTACTTTTACTATCTCTAGATCTAGGTACTTTACATTATTTATGTTATTTATATTTGGACATTGATATCATTTACTCTGTAGATATTAAACATTGGATTTGGTTCTCTCTTTGACTCTTTCTATAGGTAATGCTAGCATCGAGGCTGCCATAAATTGGATAGTAGAGCATGAGTCTGACCCTGACGTAGATCAGATGCCCTTGGTATGATTTGTTTACATTATTAGTATGGCAATATGGCATATTCATGGTACTCACATTGTTTAACGAGATATAGATTTTAATATTGTGATTTTTAATCGAATTAGACTAATTCATGCTATGACTTAATGTCAAATCTATTTGGTATAACTAAGTTGCAATATCTAGCTCTTGACCTGATGTTTCATTCAGGTACCTGCCAATACCAAAGTTGAGGCTCCTAAACCTTCTCTTACCCCAGAAGAACTGAAGGCTAAACAACAGGAGCTAAGGTTTGAAACTGGATGTCAAATAAGATTTACATATGGCCTGAATTGTGAAGCTATTTGAGTTTAAACTTTAAATATAATGTACCCATGGTGGTCACAGATTCAATTTTGCTTAAGCAGCTTGTGTATATGCATCAAACACCTATTTTGGGCACCCTGATTTGTATGCATTCTTAAAGTGGTCAACTATCAGAAATGCATCTGCAGATTTTAGCGCCTTCCAATACCGCATTCAGATTATATAAATGACTGCAACTTATATATGACGGTGTTGATGGTGGCTTTGCTGAAATTTCTGTCTTCTTGTTGTGTTTGCTAATTTGCTTCTGGGTATTCTGGAGTTCTTGTTTACTTTATGTTGCCATGTTTAGATTTTGTTATATAATCTAGTTAGCATCTTGTATATCTTGACTTTTGTCCAGAATTATAGTTTGTGTGTGGTAGTTTTTATAGTCAGTCTTATCTATCATCGGTTTTTCATTTGTATTATCACTTTTTATTTTGAATCTATAATATTTAAGGGAGAAAGCTCGCAAGAAGAAAGAAGAGGAAGAAAGGAGAATGGAAAGAGAAAGAGAAAAGGTATTCTGTAGAATCACTTATCTCTTGGTGACAACGATAGGTGATTTACATTGATGCTTGCATTTTAATATATTTGTGGGCATTTATATCTATACATCCTGTTAAGGAATATAAAACCATTTTGAACCTCCATGTAGGTGCCTAAGGTTTTACAAATTATTTCAGGCGAGACAAAACGTATGAGTTGTCTTTGGTTATGAAACAACTTGAATAAAGTAATCAATTATAAATGGGCCTCAAGTGCTTCTGGTTATCTTTCCTCGGTAATTTTTAAGCACCTATACTGTAAATTACTCCCACATCATGGATGAGACTTTAGCTCCTAAGAATACATATCCTTGTATGAATTTCAAGCTGCTATATTATATCTCTGCAATGTGACACATTCCAAAGTAAGAAGTATCTTTTTGGTTATCCTCTTGAAGAATTTGTTTCTTAATTTATGTATATAAAGTTTCTGAGGTTGGGCCAGTATGCAAAATCTTAATACACCATCTCAAGATACATATGTCCATACATGTCAAGCAGATACGTATACTTGTCTCATATATATTTTTTATATAGGAGAGAATTCGCATTGGCAAGGAGTTGCTAGAAGCAAAGAGGATCGAAGAAGAGAATGAGAGAAAACGGTCTGGCTTAACCAGTATATTATTGATCTTGCATCCTGTCTTTTGTCATGAATGCACCTAGCTTGAAGCAAAATCTGTTTCCGTTTGCAGGTTGCTGGCATTGCGAAAAGCAGAAAAAGAGGAAGAGAGAAGGGCTAGAGAGAAAATCAAGCAGAAGTTAGAAGAAGACAAGGTGTAGCTTCTTCAAACAAATCTCTCCCCCCCTTCCCCTCGCTTTTTTTTTCTTTTGTCATGTTTGTTCTTTCTTGAGTTTGTACATCAGCATGGTCATCATGTCGTGTTCTTTTCTTTTTGAAAGAAGATAAGAATTCCTGCAAGATTTTCAATCTCTGCCTTTAACCACCAGAAGAATAATTTTTTCCCTCTATGATGTTAGGCTGAAAGAAGGCGAAAACTTGGATTGCCTCCGGAGGAACCTGCAGAAGCCAAACCCTCAACTGTTGTAGAGGAGAAAAAGGTATGAGAGGGTCCAAAAATGGGTTTCAATTTTTCCCCAGGTACTTCTTTATTTGAAAATTTGTTTTTGCATGCAGAGTTTTCTGCCAGTTAGGCCTGCCACCAAAGCGGAACAAATGAGAGAGTGCCTGCGTTCTCTCAAGCAGAACCACAAGGTACTTTCCTTTTTGTTTTTGATAAAAAAGAATGAAGAAACACAGGTTGTATTCATATATCATATATGCCTCTGAATTAAAATTCTTTAAAACTGCTTTCCGGCGGTTGCTTTTAGAAGATTGTTTCTTTTGTTATATGCTTAAATGTTTCCCATATCTATGGCAATTTATTTATTGCATTACACTGCTAGTTGAGTAGCTAATTGTTAATTATATTGTTACACATAGGTGAGGAAGTATAGGTAACCAATACTATTTTAGCTAATGTGTAGGCTTAGGCTGTAGCCAACAACGCCAATTTCACTGTATTTGGTCAACTGTTTTGCTTCTGCTGCCTATATGTTGGCTACAAAACTTTTGGGCATATAGTATAACTCATGTCTCTTTACATGGTAACTTATGTTGGCTACAAAACTATATTCTTGGAGCAGGAGGACGATACCAGAGTAAAGAAAGCATTCCAAACCCTCCTTACTTATGTGGGAAATGTTGCCAGAAATCCTGACGAGGAAAAATTCAGAAAAATCCGACTTAGTAACCAAACTTTTCAGGTAAGAATTTCCCTAAAGATGAAAAAATTATCTAAGATTTGGGATGGGCAAGCGATACAAGACATTCAGACCTTAACCATATATTCTTCTAATAATTGCTCACCCCTCTTTCTTGCTTCCCCCTTGTTTCCATCATCCTCTCTCTCTACCAAAGAAAAAGAAAACACTTGCTGATGCTTTGAATGTAATGTTTGTTGTTTGCGACAGGAACGAGTTGGTGCCTTGAAGGGGGGCATTGAATTTCTGGAGATTTGTGGATTTGAGAAGATTGATGGTGGTGAGTTTTTGTTTTTGCCCAGGGACAAAGTTGAGATGGCAGTTCTGAATTCAGCTGGGTCTGAACTAGACTCTGCAATTAAGAATCCCTTCTTTGGAGTTCTATAGTTCAGCAACTGTTATATTCTGAATCAGGCCTTACAATTATTATTGTTCAATGTTTCCAAGTCAAGTGTTTGTTCACCAAACTTGTGTTGTTTAACTTATGCTTGTGTCGGAGAAATTTTGGAGGTCTATACAGAGCTGTTTAAATTACCAGAGAATCTTGTATCTCTATTCCATGGGATTTCGTTGGAGTAAATTATAATACTATATGAAATTAAATAAGTAATAGGCAATTCTTACTTCCATTTTACACTGGCCTAATTACAAAACTTTGGATTGTGGTAAGCATTAAGCAATTATTGCCCCTCACAATTTTGGCAGGCTATTAGTAATGAATTTTGGCACATGGTAAGCAGTCTATTGCCCCTTACAAATTCAGTAGTTTATAACTAAATCTCATTCGTAAGGCAGCTTAGTAAATAATATCATATTTCAGATTCTAATTATATGAACTTGATTTGTATTCCATCAGTATTTTCCAAGAATACAAGTATATAATATAGGAGTTAGAAATAAAATAAGTTTGAATATTTTATAATTATTAGATTTGATTTATTCAAAATTTAGAATTTATCATCCACGTAATATATTGTCATTTCCATTAAACCATGTAATTTTCAGTTGCAAAATATCTCCAAGGGTCAAAAGAGAATTTGACGCAGATTTATATAAAAAGACACTAATACCCTTAAATTTATATAAAAAGACACTAATACCCTTAAAGATTAATTTGATAGTTGTTGTTTATAGTAAAATTATTATTATTATTGATGAATTATGACGAGTGGATTGAATCACCATATATATAATTTTATTTTATTTGATGCAACTGAAAAAAATATATATGTATATGTAATTTAAACTTATTTTTAATATGTATTTTATATGTATTTTATACTGATGACTAATTTTGTATACACCTAGCATGGTTAATGTATTCATGCAAATCAGTTTAGCATCGACACCCGTGATAAAATGCTTAGTGTTCTGGGAACTGAAATAAACTGAATTTAAAAAAAGATGATTAGGAAGAAATTCATTCTAAATAGAGCTTTATAAGCTGATGATATGATGAAATATTCTGTTTGCAACGGGGACAATTAAATTGATCTAGTGAATTAAACTTGAGCCCTATAATTTGCTATCCTAGCTCTGCCCTTCCTTCCCTGGTGGATAACAATGCCCCCATCCAGCAATGTTTATAACCTTATACAAAGGATGTTTAAAATATGAAATTGCATTAAAGCAAGGTTATAAACATCAAAAGGATCCCCCTTTTAACCCCTGACAAAACTGTAACCTTCCTATTCTCACCAAAGATCATCATCATATGCATATGGCTAGAATGAGAAGGGAGGAAAACAACCCTAGAAACCATGTGGCTGTTGCCTCTGATGCTGCCCTGGAATTGTCGGGGAACGGCGTGTTCATTCCCGGCGTTAGTCCACCGGTGTTGCCCCCGCCGTATATTGGTGTTGTTGTCGTAGGAGACGGCACGTTCGGATTGTTGAATGCAGGTGTTGTGCTTGGTGTATTTCCCCCTCCAGCAGTGCTAACAAGTTCACAAGAATGAATGAAAAACAAGTACCATTTAGTCAACAATTTACGTTTGTTTGTTGTGTTTTTTTTTTTTAAATCAAAAGTTTATATATCTCAATTTGTCCCACTCCATGGCGCTACCATTCAGCCTAACATATTGAGGTTAAAGTTCCAATTACATTGAACTTTTAAATTGCAATAACCATGTGAGTGTGACCTATCAACAAATAAAGATTCATCATGACACGTGAGATGGCACAATAAACCTAGAACTCAAACCAGTGGCCCCATTAACATCATTGTCCCCTGTAACCATCACTAATTTTCTTACATGGTTTAGGACATATGAAATCAAAAAGCATCAAACACATTACAAGCAATGATTATCATCCGAATCCTAATAAGCATGGTTGCCATGTCACTTTTTTCTGATGGAACCTAAACTTGAAACCATGAGAGATGGCTCTGTTTTTAGCTCATTAATTGAACTCATAACTTTCCATATGAGAGAATCCCTTTCATAAAAAACCACCCTTCTACCCAACTATAGACTTCAATAGCGACCTTATTGTATTATAAAAGGTGATGTATAAATTTATCTTGAGGTTTTACATGCAAATGAGAAACTATTCATTTTATTTGAAAGAATGGATGGAAACAAAGGATGTATTCATATGAGAGAAACTAGTAACTTTAGCACTGTAAAGCAGATCACTGACACTATGATTCAAACTAGTTAACAACGACAAAAGGATTTCATCATGATGATGATTCCTGAGCCGTTGGATGGAGTCGGAGCCCCACACCAACAGGTGCACCGTACATCACCCTGCTTCATGATCTATTATTTGGCGTCACTCACTCAAATACTCGAACCAAACGATACTACTCCCCACCTAAAATGGTAAGTAATATTCGAAAATGTGTCTTTATATAAAGATCACACTTATTATATTAATATATCAAAATATTTATTATATATCATCACTTACATAAGATTTAATTCATTTGGGTGTCCCACTCCCCAAATCTACCGATGGATGAGAATATGTTTGATATTATAGTGAAATTCATATAACCAAGGTACCAAAGTTCGCAAGTGCAACCCCAGAGCCAGAATTGGAACATTTGAAAAATAAAATAAAAAAACCAGGACATAGTTTTGCAGAAAATAGGCCATGGTTTAATGGCGTTTCTAATTTCCACCATTCATGCAAAGAGACACGTGTCCTAACATAATCTGATGCACCTCCCCCATTCACCTCTCTCTCTCTCTCTCTCTCAAACACAAAACAAAAACAGTGAAACACAGCACATTGCCACCACTATTTGGCTTCCCAATTCGCCTCTCTATATGTGTATTCGGCAAGCCACAGAAGAAAAG
>NC_029787.2:622092-626321 GCF_000816755.2 Arachis ipaensis | reverse complement strand
AGATACATCCGAGAATGAGAATATTAGAATCCATTTACTTCAAAAACAAGGAACATTAACCACTTATCTTTAACTATTAAAAACTGTACTCTCCATCTGCCACTAAAAAAGAACTACCATCTCATATTTGCTGCAAAATGCAGAGAGTAAGAAATATATTAAAGTAAAGATGCAAATAAGTAAACATACCTTCCAGAAGATGGGTACACGCAAGATCCATAGCCTACACAGAAACCAGAAAACAGAAAATGAGAACTAACCAAAGGGATCGATAAATTGATGAAGAGTGTTTTGTAGTAGTGCATACTGGGATCGCTTTGAGCAATGGTGGCAGTGCCAGAAAAATCACAGGAACCAGGAGCTCTTCCCCTTCGCTGGTAGTAACTGTTGAAGGCGTAAGAAGCATGGGCTTGGATAGTGTTAGGAAGGAAGCAAAGGCCATTGGCTTGAAGAGGAAAGCAATCTGCACCGGAACCACATGCATAGTCCAGTGCAGTTTGCAGGGCCTGGTTGGATGCATCACTTCTAGCTACACACCATGTTGCTTGGCCACTCACATTGTTGTTCATCATGGTGGTCGCCATTAACAGCATCATCAGCAAGGAAGTAATGTGAAGCTTTGATGATGGTGGAACCCATGGTGCTGCCATATTAAGAAGGAAGATATGGCTTTGTTTTTGCTTATTAGTTGGTAAAGGAAGAGAGAGAGAGAGATTAAAGAGTGTATGGTCAGAGAGGGGAAAAGAGGGATGCAAAAAACATATATTATTGTTGTGAAGAGATCAAAACAGAAGGAGGCGCTTTGGCTTTCTCTTTAGCTTCTCTTTTTCTTTATCGGTGATATATATCGAGAAAATACTTCTCAATTTAGTCCTGAAATTTCAATTACCTCAATTTAATCCTTAAACTTTTTAAATTTTAATCACGTTAGTCTCTACAATGATTTAAATTTTAAAAACTAAATTAAAGTTCGATTATAACTTCAGGGATCAAATTAAGTATTATCTCGTATATGTCACTCTCTCTTTCTCTCATTTATAAATTATAACGTTAATGTCTGCCTGTGAGTGTGCTGTGTAGGATGATCAGTCCCAGTAACTTTTTCGTCAGGTATTCCTCTGTTTACATAAAGTAACGAAAAATATTACTTCATCAAATATTATTATTTTAAATTCACCCTTAGTCTTTAATAATTTATATTTATATTTATTAAAATTTACATATAAATTAATAAAATTTAATTATTAAAAGTAATTTAATATTTATATTAATAAAATAATAAAAAAATTACTAAAAACGACTGTCTCCAAATTTTTTTTAAATTAATTATGATTATACATATTTCTTTCAATAAAAATAATTATTTTATATATTTAATTCAATTGTATAAAAATGATTATTTTAATAAAAATATTTTTTAAAAATAATATTTTAAATTATTAAATTATTTAATATATTTAACTAAATATATATGACTAAATTATGTAACAAGGTATATTTTATCCTCATCCAAAAGGCCAAAATTGTATGTGAAACTGTGAAAGTAACCATTTTGTGTAAATGGTATGTTTGTATTATTTTTAAATATCTTTTAACGTGCATACCGAGTTAATAATAAAGAAATAATAGTTAAAATAATTCCTAGAAAAGATAGCACTTTTAATTTATTTTTGGTTCATAATAACTTTGAATTCTACGGATTAAAAATTAATTTATTATAAATTTAATTTTTAAAAGATTAAATATTTTAAATTAATCTTTAAAAAATCCATTGTTGCACCTCTTTTTTCAGAAACTACTATTAATTTCTATATAAATACATAGAATAATGTATTAAGTGTGTTTTTTGTCTAAAATTAATGCATGCACAAAAAATAATTGTAAAATAATCAACTGCTAGTATACACAGACTCTTTATTTTTCTCTACCCAGAATCTAAATGGTAACATTCTTTTATATAATCCAAATGTACAAATAGTTTCGAAAGTAAGTTGATATTAGTTTGGAGCTGCATTCAAAGTCTATGACTTACGCAATAGTTACTTGTAATTGTTGTAGTTGTATAAGCAGCTTTTTAGTTTGAAGAAGCGGAAAATCGACTTTGACTTTGGTGTCAGCTTCTTTTGAAGTTTTCGCTAACTACAAATTTTTGCTTCAAAAGATGGATATTGTTATTGGATATATGTCTAATATGTCTTTCTAGTTAGGAATCGGTTTTATATTGTATTTGTGATTGTCCAAAAACTTAGCTTGTATGACATATTGGATATTTTTTTATCATCCTTTGAAATTAAAGAACTAGTTTTTGTATCATAGCATAGAACATTCATTCAGGTTCTTTTTGGGACTTTGATGGATATGACGAATAAGGAATAATGACATTTTTAATCCTCATGAGACTTGACCTATGAAAAAAGTGATTTGTCTAGCTTTAGTTATATAAAAAAAAAAAAGAATTTAGGAGTGTTTTTTAATTACAACGTATCTCCCTCCCCTCTTTTCTATATTCTAAGTAGTTTTTGAAATTTTCATCTATAGATATTTTTAAGATTAATTGTGATGCTAGATTGCTAGTTATCCTGATTCTACTGATAGTGCTGGTTTTGCTTGTGTTATTAGAGATTGTAATGAGTATTGATAAAGTAGATGTTTTGAGAATGATTGAAAATAATAGTATTTTTTAAGGAAAACTGTTTGCTATTTAAAAATATTATCTCTTAATTTAAGATATGGATCAACGAGATATTATTTATGAGACATATTGTATGAAGGTATTTAATTTTGTTACTAATTATCAAGATAGTTTTGAGTTTATTGATTTATTAATACTCAAAATAAAAAATATCTTATATTAAAATTAACAAATTAACTTTCGTTTGATTATAAAAAAATATAAATACAATGGTAAATATCATGACAAAAATAAAGATGAGATTACAACTCATTCATTGTTATGTCTATGTAGCAAATATTTTGTAGGTGTGTATCAAACATCAAAAATCAATAATTCAAAATACTCTATCAAGTTCGAAATATATGGTATCTTAAGATAGGATGTTTGTTTCTTTCAACAATTATTATATTGATAATTTCACATTGACCCTTTTGTTAATTGGAAAAAAAATATGTCCTCGTATATTCCATTCTCCAGGCTTTATATTTTACCTTATATAGTTATATACAAAGACAAAGTTCTCAAAAGAACTTACTAAAGCCTTCAAAACATGAATTACTGCTCAAATTATTTCACAAAAATTACTTACTATAACACTCTGACTAAGTCGTTTATTATTATTTTTTTTGTTGTCGGAAAATATTATTGTATTATTTATTTATTTATTTACATTATACACGCATTTATTATATAGGTGGTTATATTCCACTCTCTAGGTTAAACCCAGTTTTGGAATTTTGGTACAGCTTTGGTGGAGGCCAACAAATCCTCCAGCCCTTTAATATAGAGAGTACATGAATAGAGTAACCAAACTCTTTCGTCTTTGTCTAACGCTAAATGGGCTTGAATCATTGGCTGTTTCAACCCAATAATATTTGGGCTTGGGCCTAATTTGTAGAGTCTCCGGTAAGAGACTTCGTCTTTGTTGCATCTTCTGCTCTTCCAATACTGTTAAAACTTAGTCCAAAAAAAAAAAAATACTGTTAAAACATTGTGACAATACCAATTAGTCTCCAACTCTCCATATATAGGGTGCAGAACTGCAGATAATATATTTCACTAAATGAAGTAGTGATAAATGAACCAACTGGAATTTAAAAATTAAGAAATAAACCACACCTTTCAATTGGTGGGTATCTACAGCTTCCAAAACCTATGCACCAAAACAAAATTTTAATTAGTTATGAAACACGGATATTTTTTTAATTTAATGTGTCGGATACATTTCAGACACGACATTCATGGATATTTGTTTGATATGCGCGTCTTTTATGTCCAATCGCATCTTAATAAAAAATAAAATTTTTTTTTCTAAACACGCTTGAACACACTTAAATATTATCACATGTCAGCGTGTCCAACCTTATTTTTAAGGTGTATTCTTGAAATGAGTTTAGAAATAGTATTTATCATTAATTATTAAAACAAAAATATTTTAAATATTTTATATAATTAAAAAATATTAAAAATAATTAAAAAATAATTTATATTTTAATATCAATAAAATATCAAAATATCATTATAATTTATTTAAAAAATACTTTATATTTTATCT
>NC_029787.2:618953-621956 GCF_000816755.2 Arachis ipaensis | reverse complement strand
TCTATATGTTATATTTTTGTGTCTTATAGAAATTTTAAATTTGTGTGTCCGTGTATCCTATCTCATGTCATTTCCGTAAATCATAGTAAACATTTATTAACAAAATATTAGATTCAAATTTTAAAACTTATATTAAAAAAAGAGTATTTTAGGAACAAAATTATAAAACAATCGTACTGGGATCGGATACGGCAATGGTGGCCGTGCCACCAAAATTACAAGCGCTAGGGGCTTTGCCATTGCGCTGATAGTAGCTGTCATAGGCATAGGAGGCATGATTTTGAATGGTGTTTGGATTGAAGCAAGAGCCACCAGGCTGAATAGGACCACAATCTGCTCCATGGCTACATGCGTAGTTCAAACCTGCTTGCAGTGCTCCAGCACTGGCCCCACTTCTCACCACACACCATGTTGCCTCCGCTATGTTGCTGGCTGCAACAAGGGCTAACAATAGCATACAAATCACTTTTGGTGTTCCCATTGGAAAATGTGTTTTCATTCACTAATACTGAATAATAATCTAGTGATGAGTTTGGATGGAATAGAAGGTGCATTAGTTAGTTTAAATAGGAAATTTAAATCAGCATATTTACTTTTTTTTTTTACCAAAGATAGGATACTCGAATCTGCAACCTCTTAATTGAGTATGGAAAGACTATGTCATTTGAACTATAACTCATTGGTACATATTTACTTATTTATTAATTGAGTTTAATTTTAATATATTAATAGTATAAAATATTTTACACTATCATACAATTACATCTATTTTTTTAGATTATCATTCGCACAGTCAAATATAAAAAGTAGTTATTTTTTATAATATGATATTATATAATTGAATTTACATGTAAATTACTTTACTTTAACTGTGTATTAAAATTAAATTTTTATTTACTTTTGATTCACCTATTTTTAGCATTCAGATTCATTCCTTTTTGATGGATGAAATAATTAAATTTAGATATAAATGAGCCTTGACGCAATTTATTTCTAAATTTAAAAAAAAAATTATTATATACAAAGTTATTTTTCATATATATCAACAATATTTTTTTCTAACAAACATTTTAAAGGCATTTTGTTTATCATACAGAAGTAGAAATCATGCATTTTGATTTATCATGATTGATGTATTCAACGCACAATCTTTACTAATAACGATCATTTTATTATATATTAAGAAGAATATTAAAGGACGAAGAGAATTTATTATTTTTTAGATTAAAAATATGTTGTTAAATTGTTAGACTAAAATTTTAGGCTTATAACTAATATTACTGACAAAAATAATAAATTTTGTTGGCCTGTAACAGTTTTTTCTTTGACATGTATTAATTAGTTAATTTAATTAATTTATTAGTCGTTAAAATAATAAATTTATGAATAAAATAGATAATTAAGATATTTTTAACTAATAATTAAATCAAATTAAATCATATATATTGAGCTAAATTCAAATGATGTGAAATAAAGACTAAACTAAAATAAGATTATTTTTTATTTATTCAAATTGAATGCAATAAATACAAATTAATTTCGTTAGATAATCATGATTTTTTTTGTCTTTTATATATAGATGGTCAAACAAAATTATAAGAATTATAATTTTTATCATTCATATTATTTCAGCTCTTCTTTTCTTCTCTTTTCTTTATGTATAATTTTTTGAAATATTTTTTATTTTTTCTAAAATTTTTTAAACTTATCAACATTTAAGTTGTCTGTACATCACTTCTAAAAATATTATGATTTTACAAATGATAATATATGATATTAATTATTATTATATATATGAAAAATATGACTCATTTAGTGTTTATTTATTCATCTTCTATTAATATTGTTAAAACAATGATACATGTGGCTATATGATGATGATATAACCTAGACTTTGGTTGTCTAAAAATTTACTGAATAATTAGAATAACTCGACGTCACGAACCAACAAATACTAGTAATAGGAATGATAAAAAAATCAGTCAAAATACGGGTATTCGCATAGATTACTTGCGATTTGGGGTAAGATGGGAACCTGTGAAATTCCCACTACCCGCCCACATGAAATGGATGAGGATGGGGATGTAACTAGGTACATGCTCTATAGGATCCGTTAAATCCACGTGAATATAAAATTACTGATTTATCCTATTTTATATATACATAGTAATCCTAATTTCTGTCAAAAAATTATGTTATGTTATTATGTTGAAATATATTTTTATATATGTCTTTTAAATGTTATTTTTTATAATGAATATGTTATGAATTTTTTATTAAATTATATTGAATTGATTATTTTATGATTATTATATTATGATTTTTTTTGTTATTTTTAAAAAAAATTCAAAAAATATTTGTAGGTATCTGTGTTTCTTTGAAGGAATAATTACATAAGGATTTGAGATGAAGATGAAGATAGTACGGAAGATATTTTTTTAAGATGAAAGTGAGGAACAGAAATGGGGCTCATCGCGCCCTTAAGTGTATTCATTATTATCTCTAACTCGCAACGAATATTCAATTCGAGCCGATTTGAGATGGATCACGTAGAATTCACGTGCATTGGGCCTTAAAGTAATAATGAACATAAGTCGTATTTTGAACCTTAATAATAAGCCTAGATTGATCTTGCTTGTTTAAAAGTCTTATTATATCTAAGTATATATTGAGTTAATGCATGTTTTGAGTCATTATTATAATAAATACTATACTATTAAATATTTTTATATTTAGTATATATAAAAGTTGAATATACTTACAAAATATTTTCTCTTTTTTTTTAGTTTTAAATATTATTTTCTAATGTAACGAAAAAGTGAAAATAACAATAATCATTCACATAATTAAAATAGATAATCTTAATATATATGTAACACCCTAACTTTTAGCACCTCATGATCGTACTAAAAGTCCGAGTGCTACTTACCTCTAAACCTTTTTATTATATACTATCTTTATTTAATATTGAGCCTTCGCGAATACGAACCGAAACTTTAATTA
>NC_029787.2:616478-618768 GCF_000816755.2 Arachis ipaensis | reverse complement strand
TTAATTTGATTAATTGATTAGTCGTTAAAATAATAAATTTATGAATAAAATAGATAATTAAGATATTTTTAACTAATAATTAAATCAAATTAAATCATATATATTGAGCTAAATTCAAATGATGTGAAATAAAGACTAAACTAAAATAAGATTATTTTTTATTTATTCAAATTGAATGCAATAAATACAAATTAATTTCGTTAGATAATCATGATTTTTTTTGTCTTTTATATATAGATGGTCAAACAAAATTATAAGAATTATAATTTTTATCATTCATATTATTTCAGCTCTTCTTTTCTTCTCTTTTCTTTATGTATAATTTTTTGAAATATTTTTTATTTTTTCTAAAATTTTTTAAACTTATCAACATTTAAGTTGTCTGTACATCACTTCTAAAAATATTATGATTTTACAAATGATAATATATGATATTAATTATTATTATATATATGAAAAATATGACTCATTTAGTGTTTATTTATTCATCTTCTATTAATATTGTTAAAACAATGATACATGTGGCTATATGATGATGATATAACCTAGACTTTGGTTGTCTAAAAATTTACTGAATAATTAGAATAACTCGACGTCACGAACCAACAAATACTAGTAATAGGAATGATAAAAAAATCAGTCAAAATACGGGTATTCGCATAGATTACTTGCGATTTGGGGTAAGATGGGAACCTGTGAAATTCCCACTACCCGCCCACATGAAATGGATGAGGATGGGGATGTAACTAGGTACATGCTCTATAGGATCCGTTAAATCCACGTGAATATAAAATTACTGATTTATCCTATTTTATATATACATAGTAATCCTAATTTCTGTCAAAAAATTATGTTATGTTATTATGTTGAAATATATTTTTATATATGTCTTTTAAATGTTATTTTTTATAATGAATATGTTATGAATTTTTTATTAAATTATATTGAATTGATTATTTTATGATTATTATATTATGATTTTTTTTGTTATTTTTAAAAAAAATTCAAAAAATATTTGTAGGTATCTGTGTTTCTTTGAAGGAATAATTACATAAGGATTTGAGATGAAGATGAAGATAGTACGGAAGATATTTTTTTAAGATGAAAGTGAGGAACAGAAATGGGGCTCATCGCGCCCTTAAGTGTATTCATTATTATCTCTAACTCGCAACGAATATTCAATTCGAGCCGATTTGAGATGGATCACGTAGAATTCACGTGCATTGGGCCTTAAAGTAATAATGAACATAAGTCGTATTTTGAACCTTAATAATAAGCCTAGATTGATCTTGCTTGTTTAAAAGTCTTATTATATCTAAGTATATATTGTCTGATATACAAAAGTTTGGAGACTGATTTTTATGGTTATGGAACTAATGAGTGTGTAGTCATCTATTATGGGGTATTGGGGTGCTTAACCACAGTGTGGGGGCAGCTTTTTGGGACATTAGGCACGAGCAATTCGGATGGTCCGAATTGCTGAAGAATAAAATATATGGTGCAAATCGGATGGTCCGATTTATAAGGAGCAAAAATTTAAATTTTAGATGGTGCAATTCGGACCGTCCGTTTTATTTATTTTTTTAATAAATTGAAAAAACAATTCGTAGGGTCCAATTTGATTATTATAAGATTATTTTGAGGGGGAGGAGAGAGCAGATCGAACCCTGCGATCTGTGGTAGCAATACGGACCGTCCGATTTGTAATGGAGAATTCGGACGGTCCGATCTGTCCTTACCTGATCCCACACTATTGTAAAGCACACACTCTCTCCATAAATCCGATGTTTTTTTATGGAAAGTAAAAAAAAAAAGAAAAACGGTCTATAAGTCGCATTTAAGATCATTTACATTAATAAATTAATAGAAGGCCATTGCTTAAATGTGCATAGAAATTGGTTACACATATGTCATCATAAATGAATTTATGTAAATTGAATAAGACAAACTCAATTTACACATATACATATAAATTGAATCAATCCAATTCAATTTATGTACAAATGTTCAAATTCAAGTAAAGCAAACTAACATATTCAACTTACTAACAAAGAGAAATAGAAAATAGTAAATCGAAATAATGATTCCATTTACTAATTTTTCTGAAAGAATAGTGAAAGTAACTACTCAATGTTACATTATACTCACTCATTCTAGTAACATTATATTGCTACTCTACTACACACTCGCTCTCTAACTTTCTTATTAATTCACTTTTATTTACTAAATATCTATAAAAAAAATACTTAAAATAGAAAATATTTTATAGTTTAATAAAAAAAATTTGGGT
>NC_029787.2:614053-615334 GCF_000816755.2 Arachis ipaensis | reverse complement strand
TATCTGTAGAAAAATCTCATTTGATTTTGTTTCTATTAGTGTTGCGATTCTATTCTGCCTTTTACCAAGACTAAGAGTGGGCAATAATAAATAATAAATAATTTAAAGAAAAAAAAATTGGTCGTATGCATGCACATTTAATTTTGAGCAAGTCCAGATTTTATGCCCAATTTGTGCTCAAATTTATTTATGGTCAAATTTGTGCTCAAATTTTAAATTTATTTATTTATGGTTCGGTTTTCTGCCTTTCTTTGCAGTTAATATATACTTATATATATACACACATTTAGTATATGCTTGCATTTATATTCTGTATATTTTGCATTAATCTTGTTTATTGAATTTCATAGTGAAAAATCAGAAAAGAACATATATCAGTATGGCTAAAATTATGTATCACGGCTATTTCTTTCTTCTCTTCCTCGTCATGAGTTTTGTGATCCAAGTTGCCCATGTGAGTTCTCTCATTTGCTTCCTGAAAACTCTAATTAATTTTCCTTCCCTTGAATCATACTCAGATTATGTTACATTATAAACTCTAATTTTCATTAACCTTTAATCTTTATTTTCTTACACCGTTAAATTCTACAGGGTGGTGGTGAAGGCTCACTAACACCAGAACGTACGTACTAATCTGGAACTCATTGTGTTAAATTAACAAACTTTGTATTCTAGATATGATACTAATAAGAACATTACTGTTTAGACTTTAGAGTATATAAATCTCCTTAAAGATATTTTATTATGTTGAGATTTTTATTATATTTTTTATGATTTTTGTTTAAGTGAAAATAATATATCTGATTAAAATAAAAATTTATATGTCTTATTTTTATAAAATTTAGAGACTTTAATATAATAAAAAATTTTTAGAAATAAAAATGTTTGAAACAAAATTTTTTAGACTGTATTGTTTATATGCAGAATGTGGGGATGCATGTGATTATCGTTGTTCAGACACACAATACCTGAAGGCATGCTTAACTTATTGCAACCTGTGCTGCCAAAAATGCTTATGTGTGCCATCAGGAACCTATGGTCACAAGGAAGAATGTCCATGCTATAACGACTGGAAAACCAAAAGAGGAGGCCCCAAATGCCCCTAATTCAATAATCCCTGGCCCCCTATTCTATTATTCTTCTTAATTATAGTTCTTTTTTTTCTTTACCTTTAAATAATCAATAGCACTTAGCACATTGGCATGGGGAAGAAAGCTACAAATATCAATAAAAATATATATTTTTTTCATATAGAAATGTGAAAATAAATTATCATGTACG
>NC_029787.2:606208-613994 GCF_000816755.2 Arachis ipaensis | reverse complement strand
GTAAGAAGATTTTAAATTTTGCATGACTAAAAGAGTTAATAAAATAAAATGATTAATTAGAATATCTCTAATAAATTATAATATATTTATAAAAAAACACCTATAATATTAAAGAGCATCTTAGCCTAGTGGTTACAAAGTCCTTTATGCTCCCGAGCGGTGATACTAACTTTTAAAATTGGTGCATGCTGTTGACGTCATCATGCGAGCTCTGTGGTTAAAATGTCCACAAACTTAACATTGTGGCATGTTATTGGACAAAAAGAAACGACCACCGCCTGTAAATTTTTTACCATAGGCTCTTTCAACCACCAAAACCTCTTCCAAAAAATTATGAAAATGAAAAAGAAGATTGAGTAAGGTGTGCTTGAGCAAGAAGAGAATTATGTTTATGAAATTTCTCAGTCATGTCATTATGCGACAAAATTGATGTCTCAACTTTTTGTAGGGAATACAATCCTTGCTTAGTTGAGACAGTAGTGATGATAAAATTTTGAAAATCTTCATTAAGACCCTCTAAAAGAGCATCAATATGTTCGTCAGTAGTTAAAAAAAAATTCAGAGATACTAAAGAATCAATAATTTTCTTGATTTTCAAAACATACTCAACAACTATGAGACCTTGTTTTTTTTATATTCTTCAATTGAGCTTTTAGTTGCTTAATTATGTACCTAACAGATTTTAAAAAATAATCTTTAATTCTATTCCAAATAGCATAAGCAAAAATACAACCAACCATTTTGATCTCGAAGATTTTCTCTATGGAAGCAAGAAGTCAGGATATAATATTGTAGTCTTTTTGTCTCCATCTCTTGTATACAATGGAGAGGACACCAATAACACGATTGTCATCAGTAATATATTGAATAAAAATTCTTTTAGGATGTAAATGATCTTCCAAATCTTTACCAAAGATAACAGATAAAGACTGCTATTGTTAGGTCCTATTGTTATAAAGAGGAAGATGAATAAGAAGATACAGAAGAATTTGAATTTGCAGCACTGGAAGCCATGACTTGTATTCAAGAACGAAGCTCTTGATACTAAGAAGAGATTAGAGAAAGCAATATTTTCTTGACAGTAAAAGAAAAATAAAAAAAATTTGTTTTTGAGAGAGCTAGTGTGTACGAAAAACAAAAATGTATAATCTACAAAATTAACAGAATATTAGGATTTAACTATCTGCTTACTAAAATCACGTATATATACAAGTATAATAGTGCTGGCTATAAAGATAAAATCTATTAGAACAAAAAAATATGTTTTATTCCCAAAAATAGGAAGCTCAACAACAATTTTATGTGCTAACGAGTTATAACTCAAATGGCATAATCTTCTCATACTCATTTAGAGATTGCAGGTTCGAGTCTCATTCCTAACTTTGAAAAAAAAAACAATTCTATGTAACAAATTAACTATTTTTGCTAACTAATTCTTCATTTTCAGTTTTTCACTAACAGTGAGAGTGAGTAAATTTATTTAGTTATAGTCAATAATTAATTATTGGTTGTGTTACAATATAGATGTCCATTCAGTGTCTACTCAGCATAATTCATTCTTCCAATCAAGTACTTTTGGGAAGTACAAACATTAAAGAATAAACGGTACATGTTTTCCAATATTTGAAAAAATGAAACCTTGCACATGTATAAATCAAAACATAGGCTGGCATTTGACACACAATAAAATATAAAAACTTTTTCTCTCTCTCTACGTGCAATACATAAAGTTCTTCTTTTTCTTTTCTCTTCATATACTATAACATATAATATTAGTAAATATATTAATCATCCATATTATATTGAGATAGTAATCGTGATGAATATTATTATTAGAGTTATCTAATTATATTTCTTTATTTTATATTTATTTCTCTTCCTTATTTATTTTATAACACGTTATCAGTACGAGACTTGATCAAATTTTAAGAAGACTCAGGTAACAAATTTTCATTATGTTAAAGTCCTCTCATATTGAATTTAATACTCTTGATATATCTGGAAACAACTATTTATCATGGATACTAGATGCTGAAATTCATCTTGATTCAATGGATCTTGGAGATACCATTAAGTCTGAAAATAATGTATCCCAAAATGATAAAGCCAAAGTCATGATCTTTCTTCGTCATCATCTTGACGAAGGATTGAAAAATAAATATCTCACATTAAAAGATCCTACAAATCTATGGAAAGACCTTGAAGAAAGGTATAATTATCAAAAGACATTGATACTTTCCTCAAACCCAATATGAATGGACGCACTTGCGTCTACAAGATTTTAAATCCATAAATGAATATAATTCAGCAATGTTTCGAATCACCTCACGAATAAAATTATGTAGGAAAAAGATAACTGATAATGATATGTTAGAGAAAACATTCTCAACCTTCCATGTCTCGAATGTGCTCCTACACCAGCAGTATCGAGAAAAAAGATTTAAAAAATATTCTGAGCTAATTTCTTGCCTTTTTGTTGCTGAACGCAACAATGAGTTACTCTTAAAAAATCATGAAGCGCGCCCAGCTGGTGCCGCCCCATTTTTTGAAGCAAATGCGGCAAATCATTATTCCAGAATAGGTAAATGGCAAGGGGTTAGTAAGAGAAAAAATTATAGAAGGAAGAAGAATTATATTCACAAGAAAGGATCTCACCAAAAGTGGGATAAAGAAAGAAACACTGGGCAAAATAAATCAACAGAGGATGAATGTTTTCGTTGTGGTGGAAAGGACCATTTGTCGCGTACCTGTCGTACCCCAAGGCACCTAGTCGATCTTTATCAAGCATATTTGAAAAATGACGACAGAGGAAAGGAGTCGAATTTTGTTTCAATTGATACTGAAAATTCCACTACTCATTATGATGTATCTGATTTCTTTGAGGATCCTGAAAAAAATATCGGTCATTTGATCAATGATGGAATAGTTTAATATGTGAGATTGTTAAATATTCATATAAATAAATAATGTAAGAAACGTATTATTGAGTTTTACTTTCTATGTATTTAAGTTTCAAATATGATGTATATAAATAATGAAATATTAATATTTATGTTTAAGAATTTTAAAATCATTAAATGTGTCAAGTTTTAAAAATAATAATAATAATAGTGATAATAACAAAATTTTAGTATATGACATTATTTTCTTAGAAAAATAATTCCAATCAAGAATTTAATTTAACTATGCATGTACTACTACTAATTTTATTATTATTATTTGTCTTTGAAGAAAATGGCAAGGACATATAGCGAAGATGTTTGCCTTGCGGATAGTGCGAGTTCGCACACCATTCTCAAAAGTAATATATAGTTTACTCATCTTGTGTCAAAAGAAGAATATGTTAATACTGTTATTGGCTTAGGTAATGTGATAGAAGGCTCTGTAAGTGCTATAATTTTGTTTCCCGGAGGAACAAAATTCATAATAAATCATATACTATTGTCTACTAAGTCTCTAAGGAACTTATTAAGTTATAAAGATATTCGCCAAAATGGATATCATATTAAAACTATGAATGAGGAAAATTATGAGTACTTATGTATCACAACTCATGATTCAAATAAAAAAGTTATATTAGAAAAGTCACTCTCACTCTCATCTGGATTATATTATACCAAGATTAGTGCAATTGAATCACATGCCATTGTAAACCAGAAGTTTAATACCCCAAATGAATTTATAACTTGGCATGATCGATTGGGTCATTCGAGAACAACTATGATGCGAAAAATTATTGAAAACTCCCATGGACATTCACTAAAGAATCAGAAGATTTTTAAATCTAGTAAATTTTATTGTGCTGTATGTTTTCAAGGAAAGCTAATTTTAAGGGTATCACCAGTAAAGATTAGATTTAAGTCTCCTAAATTTCTAGAAAGGATTCAAGGCGATATATGTGAACCTATTCATCCACCGTGTGGATCTTTTAGATATTTTATGGTCCTAATAGACATATCTTCGAGATGGTTACATGTGTGCTTATTGTCTTCTCGCAACCTGGAGTTTGAGAGATTACTTGCTCAAATTATTCGATTAAAAGCACAGTTTCCAGAAAATTCAATAAAAGCAATTCGTCTTGATAATACTGGTGAATTTACTTTCCAAGCCTTTGATACTTATTGTATGGCTAATGGAATAAGTGTTGAACATCCTGTAGCTCATGTTCACACACAAAATGGGTTAGCAGAATCACTCATAAAACGCCTCCAATTAATTGCTAGACCCTTACTTATGAGAACAAATCTCCCAAATTCGGCTTGGGGGCATGCTATTACATGCCGCAGCACTTATTCGTTTGAGGCCAACGAGTTACCATCAGTTCTCTCATATGCAATTAGCTTTTGGCCAACAGCCAAATGTTTACCATTTAAGAATATTTGGGTGTGCAATATATGTTCTCATTGCACTACATTCTCGCACCAAAATGGGACCCCAAAAAAATTGGGAATATATGTTGGATATGATTCTCTCTCTATAGTAAGGTATCTTGAGATACAAATTGGAGATGTATTTAAAGCTCGATTTTTGGACTGTCATTTTGATGAATCAAAATTTTTAATATTAGGGGGAGAGAATAAGCTTCCTGAAAAGGAACTTAATTAGAATGCATCATCCTTGATGCATTTGTATCCTCGATTAGGGCAATGTGAACTAGAAGTTCAAAAGATTATACATTTGCAAAGAATAGCAAATGAATTGCCTTTTGCATTTTTTGATACAAAGGGGATAACCAAATCTTATATACCATCGAAAAATGCCTAAATTCGAATTAATGTCCCAGTCAGACAAATAGCCACTGAAACAAATTCACGTTAGAAGCGTGGCAGGCCTGTCGGTTTCAAAGACAAAAATCCTCGAAAAAGAAAAGGGGTAAATGCATTTCTGTTGAAAAAGATATAGTAAAGACACCTGCAGTTGTCCAAAATTCTGATATAGTTTTAACGCCAGAAGACATTTAGGTACCTGAAAATTGTGAAAATGACAAAATCTCGATAAATTATGTCTTTACAGGAGAAAAATTGTCAATGAAATATTTGCATATAATGTGACATTAAATATCATGCATGAAAGTAAAGATCTTGAGCCAAGATCAGTTGAAGAATGTCGACAAAGAAATGATTGGCCAAAATGGAAAGAAGCCACGAAGGTTGAGTTAGACTCACTTGCAAAATGTGAAGTATTTGGACTTGTAGTCCGTACACCAGAAGATGTAAAACCTGTTGGATACCGAGGAGTATTTGTGAGAAAACGAAATGAGAAAAATAAAGTTGTACGCTATAAGGCTCGACTTGTGGCACAAGATTTTTCACAAAGGCCCGGTATAAATTATGAAGAAACATATTTCCCTGTAGTGGATGCGATAACATTGCGTTATTTGGTCAGTTTATCTGCATATCATAAACTGTATATGCATTTAATGGATGTGGTAACAGCCTACTTATACGGATCATTAGATCATGATATCTATATGAAAGTCCCTGAAGAACTAAAGATATCTAAACCATCCAATGATTATTCGCAGGGGTTATACTCAGTTAAATTGCAAAGATATTTATATAGTCTAAAACAATCTGGACGAATGTGGTATAATCGTCTTACTGAGTATCTGGCCAAAAACGGATTCAAGAATGATGATATCTGCTCATGTGTTTTCATAAAGAAATCTGCATCTAGATTCATTATAATTGCCGTGACGTTGATGATTTAAATATCATTGGAACTCTTGAAAAGATTCCAACAATTATAAAAACTCTAAAAGAAGAGTTTGAGATGAAAGATCTTGGAAAGACTGAATTTTGTCTCGACCTGACGGCCTGCAGATTGAGCATACAAAAAATGGGATCTTCATTCATAAAAAAAACATACACAGAAAAGATCTTGAAGAGATTTTATATGGATAAGTCACATCTATTAAGTACCCGAATGGTCGTAAGGTCTTTGGATGTGGAAAATGATCAATTCCGTCCTAAGGAGGAAAATGAAGATATCCTTGGTCCTGAAGTACCATATCTTAGTACCATTGGAGCACTAATGTATCTTGCTAATAATATACGACCTGATATATCATTTGCTGTGAATTTACTAGCAAGGTATAGTTCCTCTCCAACCAGAAGACATTAGAATGGAATCAAACAAATCTTTCGATATCTTCATGAAACGATTCATATGGGATTGTTTTATCCATATCGATCCAAGTCACAATTAGTTGGCTATGCTGATACTTGATACTTGTCTAATCCACACAAAGGGAGATATCAAACAGGATATCTATTCACATATAGTGGTGTAGCTATATCATGGAGGTCCACGAAACAGATGATAGCAGCAACCTTCTCTAATCATGCTGAAATACTAGCGATATATGAAGCAAGTCGCGAGTGTTTTTGGCTTAGGAGTTTGATCCAATATATTCTGTTATCATGTGGACTGATTGATCAGAAGATAGCTCCAACTGTCCTATTTGAAGATAATACAGCATGCATTGTTCAACTTAAGGGTGGATACATCAAAGGTGATAGAACAAAACATATTTTAGCCAAATTCTTCTTCACTCATGATCTTCAAAATCAAGGGCCAATTGATCTCCAATAAATTCGCTCAAGTGATAATCTGGCAGATTTATTTACAAAGTCACTCCCAAAAACCTCTTTTGAAAGATTGGTACATCATATTGGGATCGATGCGCCGATTTCGAGATATTAAATAATGTCGACAAGAGGGGGAGACTGTACTCTTTTTCCCTTGGTCAGGTTTTTTTCCCATTGGATTTTTCTTGACAAGGTTTTTGATGAGACAGTCTCTATCACAAAGAATTTTGTACTCTTTTTTCTTTACTAAAATTTTTTTCCATTAGATTTTTCTTTAGTAATGTTTTAATGAGATATAATCTTAAACGGACATCCAAGAGGAGTGTTACATTATAGATGTCCATTCAGTGTCTACTCAGCATAACCCATTCTTCCAATCAAGTACTTTTGGGAAGTACAAATATTAAAGTGAAACTTTGCACATGTATAAATAAAGACATAAGTTGAGGCATTTGACATACAATAAAATATAAAAACTTTTTTTTTCTGTGCAATTTAAAAAGTTCTTTNGTTGAACTTGACTATTTTTTGTTATCTGTCTAGTGAGTTTGAATAATTTATTTTTGTTTTGAAATATACGTCATCTTCTAAAATTCTATATATCGTGATTTCATATATTGTGAATAAATTATATTTGAAACAGGGTGGAGCTAGGATAAAGTTTAGGGAGGGCTAAAGTTTAATTTTTTTAATATAGAAGGACTAAAATCAAAATTTTAAGGGGGCTAAATCAAAATTTACACATTTTTAATACTATAAACTCTTTATATTTATTCATATAATATGCAATAAAAAAATTTTTAAAAAATAAGAATAAAAAAATATCATCACCAATTTTCGAAGGTGCCAAACTTTTTCGAAACACTTCATTTAAGATAAGTAGATAACACAACACAAAAGTTTTTCTCACACGACTAGTTTGGTTTCATTGAGGGACATGGTGACTCTGTTATTGGTCCAAGCACTTGAAGCCGTGTTATATGGGTTTGTCAGGTTACTATCATCTTATATATGAACACAGAATCTTAGGAAAAACCCCAAGTTTTTGTTCTACTCATGGAAATTGGAGTTCTTCTTTTCCTGCTTTTCAGTTCATGAACATGTATAGATTTAAATCAAATAATTACGGTTAGAATGCTTTTGAAAAAAAAAATCCAGGATTATGTTAAACTCAAACCAAAAAAATATAATAAATG
>NC_029787.2:605255-606131 GCF_000816755.2 Arachis ipaensis | reverse complement strand
TAAATGCATACAATTAAGATCCATAACGTGGAGTGTATTTAATTTATTAAAAATATTATTTATACACTAAAATCAGTCGAACACAATATATTTATATTTGTGTATAAATATATGTCTAATTTTAATTTTTTTTAATACTAAATTACTAGAAAACACTATAGAGTACCCGACTCATTTATTTAATTTAATAGATTTCCTCACCTAACTTTCTTCAATCTTTATGTGTGTATGTGGTGTGTAATTGTGTATTATTGATCTACCCCAAAAGATGAGGCTTTTTCTCTACACTGATTTTCTGTTCTATTTTTTTTTTTCTTTAAGGAACCAAGTTATTAGTAATTTGCATTGGTCAGATATAAAGGCATTATTTTTAGTTAATTTGCATGTGGAAAAAATATGGAAAAAAGAAATTTCCCAAAGATATGAAAATATCTTATCTTACCAAACAGGGCATTCAGCTTAGTTACTTTCATGTGTCAAATAAAATTTTTCTTTGATAATTCTACATGGTAAAAGGCATTGTCTTAATAAAATTCAATAACTATTCAGAAGATTATTCATATTAGTTACTTCTCTTTTGTAAAATGTATAAAAAACTCTAGATCGATATATGCACGATATCCATGCTAGGTGTTAATATATAAATAAAAAGTAGGGGTTTAAGTATCATTCTGATTTATAAAGTATAGGTCAAAAAAATTTTTTAACCTTTTTTTATATACAAAATCGTCTTAAGGTTTAACTTGGTTTTAAAATCGTCTTTACCTTATGGATCAAAATCGTGCAGAAGTAACAGTAAAAATAGAGGCAGAGGTGAATCGTAGACAGTTTCTTCTTCTTTCCTTTCTTATTTTTCTTCTTTTCTCTTCCTTTCGC
>NC_029787.2:599396-604297 GCF_000816755.2 Arachis ipaensis | reverse complement strand
TATCTTCCATACATTTATGGTAACATTATCGTACAGTTAGCAATAGAAAGTCCAACACTATCAGCTCTTATATATAATTACTGCCAAGACTATTATCTGTTATAATACATCGTTATCAGCAACACCCAATCACAAATTGCCACCGCAACCACGCCATAATTGCCACCACTCCACCTTCTGCTTCGCTACGTCATCAACCGAGTTTGAAGGGCAATGCTCTTTGATGTGAACAAAAAAAATTAAACGATAAGCGCTTTTGTGAACTTAATTTTGACATTAAGGTAAACGTGGAGTTAATAAAACAAAATTAATAATCACAAGTTCAACCTATTTTAAAAATATTTATAATAATAAAAAATGAAAATGATGAATTTATTATTAATATTTTAAAGTACATATTATTTATCGCAATAAAATGCTTGTAAGTGTGTGCAAAAATGATAGGTGGCAACTACCATACACCTGTCAGGTTGGAGAACAGATGGAAAATTTATTTTGGAAGGTGGAGTGTGTAATCCAAGCAATGGCATTATCCCAAAGCTTAGATGAAGGCTATGGTGTTAATTACTTGCCTCACATTTGGATATCTTTTCTATTTTTATCTTATTCAACAAAACCAATAACCAAAAATGCATACAAGTCAAGTGCATTCCATCAATTATCAATTATTGCACTAATAAGGCAGCATAAATAATTGAAGAAGGATAGAGAAAATTTTATTAATATTTTTTTTAAAGACTAATCTATTTGAAATATAAATTCTCAAAAATTTATTTCTCACTCAACTCTAAATAAATAAAATTTACAAAACCACAAGATATGCTAATAAATGCAGAAAACATAAACAATAAAGTCATGAATCTATTATCTATATATAGAGAAGGCTACTCCTATGCTACTATTCATTCCATCACATTCACATTCCAAAAGAAACAACACTTTCTTTGTTCAATTCTCTCCTATTTCTTTTCCTGCATCTAAAAAAAAAATGATCAGTTCCAAAAGTACAAGAAATCTAGCACTCTTGTTGACTTCAGTGCTCCTTTTTGTTGGTTATGGAAGCTCAGATTTGAACCAAGACAAGCAAGAATGTGCTGACAAACTAGTTGGATTAGCAACTTGTCTTCCATATGTGAGTGCTCAAGCAAAAACCCCAACAGTAGATTGCTGCAGTGGCCTCAAAGATGTTATTGCAAAGAGCAAGAGATGCCTCTGCCTCCTCATCAAATACCATGATGACCCCAATCTTGGCCTCACCATCAATCTCACTCTTGCTCTCAATTTGCCAACTGCTTGTCACACACCTGCTAATATTTCTCAATGTGTTGGTTAGTAACATATTACTTACTAATTTTAGAGTTAAGTTAGGTAATTTCATTTTTAATATTGTATCATATCATTAGATGTGTATTGTTTATTTTACTTCTTGAACTATTTGTAGTGGTCTTTATTGATGTGAATTATGTCATGTTTTGTTCCTCTTTTG
Source organism: Arachis ipaensis (assembly GCF_000816755.2). Lineage (NCBI taxonomy): Eukaryota > Viridiplantae > Streptophyta > Magnoliopsida > Fabales > Fabaceae > Arachis > Arachis ipaensis. The sequence goes on along the minus strand of NC_029787.2, from coordinate 602,811 downwards.
CTTTTCAGACCTTTTGCATTTGAAACCTAACTCTCCAGAAGCCAAGGTGTTTTCAGGGGTAGAAAGTGGCACCGGCAAAAACAGTACTGCACCAGTTCCCAGTGGTAACTAACTAACTAACTAACTAACCATTTAGCATATTCAATGGTTTGGAATCACTTGATTTGGGATTTAGCACATTCAATGATATTTTGTGCTGCTTGTTATTTTGGTTATTCTTCTAACAATTTTTCTTTTAATGTTGTGTGATTTGTGACCATGAAAATTAACTGCAGCTAGTACTGCAACTGGTAGTGCAGCCAAGGAAACAGGCACTGAGAGCAAGAGTGGTGCTGACTGGGGAAAGAATTGGATTGTTAATGATGTGATATGTGGGATTTTACCTTTGGTTCTCATATACCAATTCTTCTTCATAGTATTTTGATCAAGAGTACAAGAATTATTGAAGAGTAGGATATGTTATTGGCTATTATTATGATGTCTACTACGTTCTCAAGTTTTGCATGTTTAGTTTTGCAATTCTTATATTATTTTATTATTGTTATTATTTTTAAATTTACCCCAAAAAGAAAAAATTATCAAGAAATATTGAAGTGTGTATCTCGTACTGCTAAATTAATTGTTCTAGTTGTAGTTGGTGTTACTTACCCTGTGTTGTCCCATTTTTTATTCTTAACTTACTTCTTTGCAGTGTGTGTCCATCTTGTGTCTCTAATGCGTTATTAATTTTCCAACTAATGGAACAATTTAAGGGACCCGCTATTTAGGCCTCACATGCTTGAAAGCTTTGAATCACTTGGTCCTTCTCTTTACAATTGGTATCCAATTATTAACTTAGTAGTTATGAACTTATGATGATGTTGACGTATTCTTAATGTGTTTTCTTTCCCTTAATCAAACGGAACTACTTCAAGATTGAAACTGGTGCATGTTGATTGGTTGGTTTCAAGATAGATAAAGTCTAGTCCTGTTCTTAATGTGTGGAATGTATACACTCTTTTCGTTTTCGAATAACCAGTTCTGTGTAGATAGTGGGATAATCTTCTTCGTAGGGACAAGTAGCAACACAAAAAAACAAAAGAAGGTTATAAGGCTACAAAATGCGTTAGCCAATAGCCATCATTGTTGGCTTGGCGCTAAGGTCTCCCTCCTGTCCTTCGTATCCATTCTCGTAAATAGCATCTATATTCTGTAGTTCTTACCCCAAGAATCTAAAAATATCAAGGAATGAAGAAAGGACTAAGATCCTTTTGCCTAAAAAAAGAGGTAAATCTTGAACATTGAGGAGATCAAGCCATTTTGAAGTTAGACGCAATATATACTTTTTTTCTATTTATATTACCAGTTTAATGAAAGAGTATGACTTTGAAAGGACCAAATTGACATTTAAAAGGACAGAGCTCAAGCATTTAAGACGACTTTTCATAATATATAGGCACAATTTGCATCATTAATTTTTATTAAATCCATATCACTGAATCATACATCGACTTAAACTTAAAATTGAAAACACAAACTGTGGATTGCCACCTACACAATTTGATGGTCAGCAAGCGAAATGTAAATTATACTTCTATTCACTGTAGCGTTGTAACATCAAAGTCTAAATTAAGGCAAGAAACATCTTACAACAACAATAATAAATTCAATGAAATGTGATGTCTGGAAGCAACCAAAAAGAGTGACAATTTACGCCAAAAAGTACTTGTATGGGCAAAAAGTATGCGAGTAGCACTATGCTCTTGGCTCTTAAACTTACTCACATACATGCAGCATTCAACCAAACATGTTAGTCCCAGGAAAAGGTATTAAACCATCTTTCAAAGAAAATAGAAAAGATAGGAGCCATCAGATTAACGGTCATAATCAAGATCAGCGAGAAGAAAGGCATGATTAAACTGCACTAAAAATTGTAAATCAGTATGAGATCAATATCACTTCACTGGGTAACCTTTTTTTCTAATTTAGATCAAATAATTTTCTTTATTTACTACTTTCATACATTCTGGAGGTAAGGCTTAGTTGGTAAAGCATATATCCTTTGACCAAATAATGGTTGCAAGTTCAAGTTCAGCTAGAGCCAAAAACCTGCGCCAATTTTACACTCTATACAATGCATTATAATGTCAATGCTCTGTTTTAACTCTCACATCTCCATTGGCTAGTGCACTCTGTGCTTGAGATGGACGTTTCAATTCCTGCATTGATGCAAAATAAGGTCAAGATTGATATTCCCCAAGTATTAAAGAACTGACGTTAGTTGTCATTATTCATGAAATTCACTATGGAATCAATTTTACTCCAAGCCAGGTTCCTTCTTTTTCCAAGCTGGTACATATGAGGTTTGAGACAAAGCAAGAGGGATAGGATCAACTATGGAAAAGTGCTATCAATAGGGGGTTGCAACCAAATGGCGAAAAATAGGGGGATGAGAAAGAAAATAGTGGAATAACCACCAGAATAAATTTATCTTGAAAACAGTGTTCAATCACTGTTTCTTCCTTTGTATCTTTATGAAATATTTAATCAACTGGTCTTGTTGACTCAAAATTGGGTGCTGAGCACTGACAAGGAGACATGTAACACTACATACTATATTAGAAAATACTCCTCTTAATAATGGGCAGGAATGGGGCTTCCTATTCAACATGAAAGTTGAAATGGCTGTAGTTAGTAAGAGCTTATGGTGAACAGAAAGGAAGAGAGAAGGATGACATTTCAAGATGGCGTAAGTTACCTCAACCTAAAAGCAAACCCCATTCTTCCCCCTTCCCATAGTATACATATTCATCTCTACATGTTATAAGTGATAAGCTAGAAACAACTCAATTACGAGGAATTCTTTTTTAGAGTTCGATTCGGCAATGAAATAAAAGACCAAATAGGTAATATTTACCGCAGCAGAAGCAGCACGACTCTCCCTAAAAGTTTCAACCTCGGCAGGGAAGTTCTGCTCCAATTCCTCCAAAAGATTCTTGCGAAAACTCTGCCCCATACAAAAGTGATAAGATGAGTGAAAGAAGTTCAACAAACATAAAGAGGGAAAAAAAAGCAGCAATCCTAAGACTAAATCCCCAAACTAGTCTTTCAGATTTACGACTTTACTATTTTAGTCCCTCAAATCCAAAATTCACTATACTGGTCTCCGAGATTCAACTTTGGACACCATACTAGTCCCGGACCTTTTCTAGTATTGAGTCAGCGAACGAAGTGCTGAACTAGCTCTGACTTACCACCCTAGATACATGGCTAAATGACGCCGTTTCATTTTGGCACTTAAACAAGGCAAGACAAGAAGACGAAGAAGAGTTTATATAATGTCCAAACCGTTTTATCTTCCTTCATTCTCCAAAACAACCTTGTTTTTGCTTAGTTTAAGCGTCAAAACGAACAAAAATCATTTAGCATTGTGTCT
>NC_029787.2:594796-598026 GCF_000816755.2 Arachis ipaensis | reverse complement strand
CTTAGTTTAAGCGTCAAAACGAACAAAAATCATTTAGCATTGTGTCTAGCGTCGCAAGTCAGAGATAGCTCGGCATTCTGTTCACTGACTCAAAAGGGTAAAGGGTATGGTGCCTGGAACTAGATCTCGGAGACCGGTATAGTGAATTTTGAATTTGAAGGACTAAAATAATGAAAGCCATGAATCTTAGAGACCACTATGGGGATTTAGTCGCAATCCTAACCTCCCAACAGAAAAAAAAAACTATAACCAACCTTCAAAGCATCAGTCTTTCCTTTGGTGATCTGATTCTTTGCAATGCAATTGTTTAAAACGTCTTTGGTAAATTCGTCTGGATTCTTCCCATCATCAATTAAACTAAATCCAGCCGTAAATCATCAGTTAAATTCGCACGTAAAAAGGGAATTGAAAGTGAATTATTAGGTTGTGAATAGAAACACATGGAACAGTAGAAGACTCACTTCACCACCTCCATAGGAATTTGAATGTTGCACTTCTCAGCCAATTTAACCATGTTGTCAAGCTCTGCAACAAGACCATTGCTGGACATTTGACGCAAAAATATGATCAGCAAATACAATATCTAACAAGGCGAAAAAGGTAAAATAGAGAAAGAAAAATCACTATACGAAAAGATTAAAGGTACATACATGCGTTGGAGGAGAGGCATTTGAAAAGCAGCATTGTAAGTAGATACCGTAAGATAAAGCTGATGGATGAGGCCCAAGGTTTTCTGAATGGAGTCACTGACTTGGCTCAACTTTTGCATAGAATCATCAGCTCCTATTGCAGAAGCTGCAGTGTCATTAGATTGAGAGATCAATGTCCCATTGCCACTAGTTCCACCATTGCCCCCAACAGCTGCACTTTGTGATGAATCCATTCGTTTTTGTCTACAACCTGAAACATTTATTGAAAATGTTCAATCCAAACTTCTTTCGACATCAATCTTTTTCTTTCTCAATTATCGATTCAACTTCAGTATTTGAAAACCCTATTGTTCCAAAGTAATTTTGAATGGAAATAATTATCAGAATGAAAGCTTAAAAAGAAGGAAAGCTCACAAACAACTCTTGAGAATTAGTACCAAGAAGTTCTCAAACGGCCAAAGCTAACGATGTGCATTTTCTCTACTTGCAATTATCATAAACTCAATATATAAAAATCAATCTGAATATTGGGACAGCAAATAGGCAACAATAGAAAGTGAGGAACAGAAATAAATATTGTAATACTCGTTCACATAGATGCTATTAGTACACACAGTTATCGAGTGAATGACTATTGAGGAACACCATACCGCCATATGTGAGTTATTTTGGATTCAAATCAAATGTTTTCGGATGGTTAGATTCGAGAACGCATTAACAAGAAATTGAATTTAGATCAACAGAATTAATGGAAACAATATCAACGACAGCGAGGGACGAACCAATCGAAGCAGAGGGAGAGATGGCGGCGGCGAAGTGACTTGAAAGAACGTCGAGACGGTTTCGAGCAGCAGCGAGGTGAGGGAATAAGGAGAAAGAGGGTTTGGGGCTTAGGGCTTCTTTCTTCTTTGTTTTTTCAAAATTCAATTTTCGCAGTTACTCATTTTGTTTGGATCTGGAAAAGAAGCAATAAAAAGAAGGAAGGAATGAAATAACTTGGTTTGGTTTGGTAAAGTTTTTAATTTTTTAAAGTAGTTTATAAAGGATTTGTTTAAGTGAGTTTTTAAGAAAAGATTTTTTTTAATTTTTTTTTTAAAGACTTTATAGGAAAGACGTAAAAGTAATTTTATGTTTGGGTATTTCATGTAAAAAAATCTTTTTTATCTATTAATTATGTTTGAGTATAACAATATAAAAGGGGTATGTCTAAAATCAGCCCAACCATTTTATGCACATTAGATGCGCTACCTTTTATGAACTATTAAATTTTATTAAATGAAAATCAAATGATATTATGAAAGAAGGGTACTAATAGACTTTATAAATATAGAATATATTAGTATATATATACATAAATATATTTTAATATAGAATATTTTAAAAATGGCAAGTTTTATAACATCCTTTGATTTTCATTTAGTAAAATCTAATGGTTCATAAAAGATGGCGCATTTAATGTGCACAAAATGGTTGGGCTGATTTTAGACATACACATATAAAAGTATTTTTTTGTTTATTTATTACATAAAAAACATCTTTCTTTTAAAAAAAAAATCTTTTAAAAAAAGATGTAAATTACAGCGTCTCAAAAAAATTTTTTTTTTTCTAGTTTTGTGTCTAAACAAACACAAAAGCTGTCTTTTAAAAGACATTTTTTTAAAAGCAGCCGCACTTATGTTTGATAAAATTAAATTAAAAATGACTTTTAATAAGCACAAGTATCTAAGTTGTATTTGGTAAAATAGCTTTTAAAATTTGAAAAAATTATAATAAACATGTTTATAACGAAAATAATTTATTTTTTCAAATTCTTTAAAATTTTATATAATATTTTAAAATAAAATAATTTTAAAATAAAAAATTTATAATAAACATAAATATAATAAATAAACTCTTTTATTATTTAACTTTAAAATTTTATATAACTATCATAAAAATTTATTTAACCTCAATATCATCATTAAAAATACTAAATTACCTAACTCAAATTTTAGAGACTAATAGTTTAAATATTTACTTGATTGTACTAATATAATAGAGTTATCTTTAGTCAATAATAAAATTTGTATGTAATCTAATTTTAGTACTCACAAAAAAATAATATAAATAAATAGAAGTTCATACCTAATATGTGATAGAGATATATTTGTGTTAAAATTTGTGAAGATTAGGTTAAAATTAAAAAATAAAAAATATATAAAAACTGTGTTAAAATTTGTAAATGTTAGAATGAAAAATTAGAAATATATGAGGATTTCAATAGCAATATAATAGTGAAAAATATGTGCGAAAAAATAAATAAAATTTAGCAAGTACAAACTAACTTTTAAAATTTTTTGCTTAAATGCTTTTAAAAATACCCTTAATTTTAAAAAACGACAAACAGAAGCACTTAAACTTTTTAACAAAAGCACAAGTATGCTCTACCAAACCCAGTCTTAGAAATCAGGAATTTAGCATGCCTTTTTGCGTTTTACCGTTGTATATATTTTTTGAGTTTCATCCAATCGATTGCATAATTTTTTTAAGGAGTAAATTTAAAAATTAATTTTTTTCTACTAATATAACAATATACTATTG
>NC_029787.2:589368-593614 GCF_000816755.2 Arachis ipaensis | reverse complement strand
ACTAATGAAAGGAAAAGCAAATTCAACTAATGAAGGGAAAACTGAAATCCCCTCTCCATAAGCTACAATTATCAGTAAAAAATATCTTAAATTTTGTAAAAATAGTTTACAATTAAACACCAAGGCACATTTTTTGTCCTTTTCTTTTTGGGTTACATCAAGCACAATATTTTTCTATTAAGAATTTAAAATACTCTAAAGAATTACAAATACTTTCCTATTTAGTCACCAAAAAAATACTTTCCTATTTTTAAAAAAAACATAATTTACTAATTCTATAATTTTGATTTTGAACTCCACCTATGTTATACCTGTAATACATAGCCAATTAATATGTGCATTTTCTCTAGAAGTGTATAGTCTAGTAAGATGGAATATATGGAATGTAAGTTCGGCCGTCGAATGAAAAATTCTAATACAAAGGTGAAGATTGGAGAAAACATCCTATAAAAAAGTTAAAAGTTTTAAGTATCTTGGGTGTATTATATAGGGTAATGGAGAGATTGAATAGGACATAAATCATAGGATTCAAGCAGATTGGTCAAAATGGCAGAGTACGTCTAGTTTTATGTGACAAAATAGTGCCTTTAAACTCTATCGCACTGCTATTAGATCGGCTATACTTTATGGTGTGTTGAGCGGCCAAAAGAGAACACGAACATAAGTTAAGTGTGACAGAGATAAAGATGTTGAGATGGATGAGTGGTCATACGCAATTTGATAGGATAAGGAACGAAGATATAAGAGAGAGAGTTGGAATAACACCTATTGTGGAAAAGATGGTAGAATCGCATCTCAGATAGTTTGGAGTTGGACATGTGAAAAAAAGACCAACAGAACACCTAATCAAGAAGGTGGATGAGATGAAAGATGGATAAAGGGTGAAAGGTAAAGGAAAACCTAGAAAGACCATTCATGAAGTGGTAAAACGAAATATATATGTAAATGGTCATAGACATGATACATGATAGAACTCAATAATATCATTTGATCCAAGTAACCGACCTAAGCTAGTGGGACAAGACTTCATTGATGTTGTATAATTTAGATTTTGGATATCTATAAAAGTACTTTTAGGAATTTTTTTTTCCAAACAAACAAAATTAATGTGAAGTTAATTTGGTCACCCAAAAAGTGAAAATAAAAAATGGGTTCATCTGGATAAACACAACCACGACTATTCTATGTTTCTTAAAATGACTAATGTAAGGGAGCGCCTGGTAGGTGTTAAATCAGGCTAAAGCGGCATCAACCATATTCAATGCCCTGGAAGAAAAGCAATCATAATAGATAGTCAAAAAGATTGGGTAGGAAAAGGGAAAATTATGTCCAGAATAGTTAACTTCTAGCGAGATACGATTCTACCATTCAGAAGGCACTTATATCTTTACGATAAAGTTCTGCAACTTGCATGCATTTAGTCTCAGAACTTTAGTCATACACTCATACTCATACAGTCATATATTATATATATACATACACATGTTCATAAAGGTTTCGTAGGAAGATCACAAGACTCGAGATTGTGAGTCTTGTATCTTGAAAGATAAGCTGGCTATTATTACAATGACATATAAAAACGTCATTTCATTATGGCAGATAGCACTTGGTATCAAGTATAAAGCAGCATCTACTCTGTGAGCAGCATAGGAATTTCATCCACCGCTGCAGGAAGCTGCAAGTCACAAAAGATATGAACATATCAGTAACTATTCTCTGATTCCAATAGAGCATACAAGCAAAATTAACAGGGGAAACAGGTTGCAGAATGCAGAAAATTAACAAAGTTTATGTGTTCGTGTATACGCATTTCCTAATTGTACACATTTCCAACATACACGGGCAACAGATTATATTGGAAACAATGTTATCAAACTCTTGAATTTACAAGTTTAAGTCCCTAAATTAAGATTTACATAGTGTGTTATGTAACACTTGATATTGGTAGTAAGACCAGCGGGGGTTCCACTTACGTGACAACTTTAAGGAACATCCAACTCAAGCTGAGAGTTGAAACTGCTCAAAATCAATTTAGTTTTGGAAAACTATAAGGTAGCGTCTGGTTTGAAGTACTGAGACAGAGACTGAGAGACTGAGACTCAGTATCGTGTTTGTTGGTTTAGAGATTGGTACTAAAATTTCTGTCTCAGTCTCCAAAATTTCAGTATTTCAGTACCTCCAAAAAGTAGGGACACAGAGGACTAAAATTTTTAGAAATGGAGATTGAAACTTTAATAACATTTTATACCTAAAATACTCTTATTTCAATTAATTAATTCCAATTTTACCCTTTGTGCAAATTAAATTAGAGTTTCATTCTTGTTTCAATTCCTATCTCCCATTTTGCACCAAACAGAATACTGAGATTTATTTCAATCTCTGTCTCTTAGTCCCTATCTCTCAGTCTCAGTTTTTCCGTCTCTGTCTCTCCACCAAACGCCTAATAGTCTTATTTCAAGTCATCTATTGACAGCATTGGTCACTCTTAAAAAGTAGTTAAGTTGGCTTCTTGTTTTTGTTGACACACTCTTATTCTTCCACACTTGTAGAAGGTGTGGTCCAACACCTTCACCTACAAACTTCATTGAACCAGATCAAATCTAATCTAATTTGAGCTACAAATATGTTTGGATTAACAGTAATCAATCCAAGTTACAACGCTGAGCTGACTACAAAGAAGCATGAGCTTCTCATGGTCAAAAACCTTCTTGTCACATTTACCAAAAATAGCACAACAATCCCGTCTCATTCACTATAAGTAGTAAAAGAAACCTACCCACTCAACTACCACCCACACAAAAATAACCGTTTCATAAGCCAGATCACACACAGTTATGTTCAGCTGTGCACTGCACTAACCAACAAAACAATAAACGATTACTCAGATCTTTCTCTTGGAATTTCAAGTGTAAGTTTAAGTCTCGTGTCGGCTAAGTTATCTTGCAAGACCGCTATTGCTTCAATATCCCCAATTTTAGATTAGGCAGTTCAAAATAACAAATCGGAACATTCTAGAACATAAACGGAGGAAAGTAAAAATAAAAAGGAAAAAGAAAAACTGCATACCTTGAAGGAAGAGGAAGGGGTTTTAGTTCCGTGGCAAGGGGAAGCGGTGAGGGAATCGCGGCAAGAACGAACGGTCTTGAACTGGTCAACGTCGAGCTTCTTGTTGATTAATCCAACTTGGAAATAGATGTTGTCGGAGGGAGGCAAATCGACTCTGATCTCGTCAACATTGAACCAAATGAAGAACCGCTGAACCTGAATACCGCTGAGCTCCGTGATGGAACCGTAGCTCAGCTTCCCGGTGATCTTGGTCTCGTAGTAGACCAGGTAATCGAACTGTATGTAGCAGGGCTGATCCAAAACGACGACGAATCTGCCGTCGTCGGAGAGGCTGTAGTCGGTGACGGAGTCCGGTAACAGACCACTGGGGAGACCGTACTTGGGGAGAAGGTCGTAGACGCTCTCCTTGGTGGCTATCGTTGTTGCGGTGGCTGCGAGGGAAAGAAGAGCGAAGATGGCGGTAAAGGCAAGAAAAACGTGGAAGTTTGTAGCTGTAGCCATAGTGGTGTGGTGTTAGGAGAGTGTGGGAATGGAAAATGTTAAAAGGAGGGAGAGTGGTTGTGGGTTGGTTTGTCTGAATTTGGTGAGGGTCTGAGCTGAGAGAAGAGAGATGAATGACTTTGAAATTTTAGAGGAATGGTAGAGTAGTAATTTTGGTGTTTTGTAACCATTAATTGGTTATTAATAGTGTTTTTAATGGTGTAAAATTATATTTAATGATAAAAAATCACTCATTTTTATTTGGATGATTAAGTGCTAGTCAGAAAATACAAAAATTTTCCAAAATTTTATATTCCTTTTAGTTGGGTGCATTTAAATTTTTAATAATTTAAATATATATCTCTAATTTTTTTTTAAATTTGGAAATATCAATTTTTTTTGTTCATTTGAATTTAATAGATCCAACAGAAAAAAGAAATATGACTTTTGTTGTATTAGTCTGACTGATATACGCATATACACATGAAATTTTTTTAAAATAAAACAAATTAAATTCAAAAATTGATATATCCAAATTTTAAAAAATAAAAAACTTATTTTTTTTTTCAAAATTTTATATACCAACCCCGGACCCAGACTGCTTAATTAGGATTTTCTGTGACCGATTATCAACGCACTCCTCTCGCTCTCCATTAAAAAATTGAAAATAACATCAATCAGACTCATGGTTAGTTATACA
>NC_029787.2:586584-589328 GCF_000816755.2 Arachis ipaensis | reverse complement strand
AAACTTAATTAACACTAAATTTTATAAAAATGTTTTATTCTAAAAGAACTCTAAATTTAATAATTGTTTTTATGTTATTTTTTAATAATGTAAAATATAGGATATAAAAATCAACTTACAAGTTTATCTTCTGCTGTCTTTATTTCAACCGTGGAGTTGTTTGTCCAAATTGACCGATAAAATTGTTTCTTTTGCCTAATTAACGTGCAGGGACGGTGTTCTGTTTCATTTTCTTTTTGTTGGACGGTGTTCCATTCACTTTAGACTACATAGTTTAGATTTTAGAGGATCAATATTCAACATTCAACAACAGATAAGATTATGGAGAATCTAATTTTATATTTAATCAGGCTCTTATTTTAAGTACTTATGTTTTCGGCCTATGGCCCTGGCCTGTTGAATAAGGGAAAAAAAAAAGATCTTCTTTGGTAAATCAATACATTGAAGAATAGTAAGCTTAAGGCTCATTTATTTAGTTATGAATTTGGAATACGTTTTTAAAGAATATGGGGTTGGTTTTTTTTAAAATTGAAGAATACAAATTGGAACCTCAGTTTTATAGGGGTTAGAAAATTTAGGGTAAGATTTCAGTAATGTAAAATTTAAGTTAAGAAGTGGACATAACAGTGCTTTCGATTTGTGTAGAATCAGATTTTTTTTTTTTAAAAAAGGAGTAGAGAGACATTGTTTTAAAAAAAATGGAGGATAGAGTTATGTTAAAATTATATTATCATGGTCAGATATTATTACAAACACTTGAGGGAGTAAGATTTGTATGCGAAAATTCATGTGATGTTATTGTTCTTTTTACAATACCATTTGAAGAACTAAAAGGTGTTATTTGTGAAAGAATAGATCCGCATATACCGAAGCTAGTATTGGGTATTTTATACCGGTATCCTGTATCAGTGTATGTTTGGTGGGTTTGTTCATTTCCAAACGAAGTATATCACGGATGAAGGGAGCATGCACGAGATGTTTTCAATCTACTACGAAAATCGATCACGAGTGTTATTTATCGAGCTGTACATTGAGTTCCAACAATCTGAAGTCGATCGAAATATCGAATGAAAAGATTACAACAGTGACAGTGAGGATGAGTTTGAAAACAACTATGAGGTTGTTGAGCTAAACGAAGACGATAATAAAGCTGATGATACCATGGAGACAGATGTAGCGGAAGTGACAAATACACTAGCATCCGTTTGAAGAGCCATCTTTTATGCGCGTATTAGATCTGGAGGCTATGTATGTATCAGAATACCTTAAATACTTTAATGCAAGTATGTAGTTTAGATAACTATATAGTAGTTTTATGATATAAATAATTAAATTTAATATTAAATAGTATGATTATTATTAGGTTCTGTATGCAATTAGTGATGTCTAACTGCATTTGTAGAATTAAAACGAAATTACTATTATTTATTTAGATATCGAGTATAGATCGAATTATTAATTTGTTTAATAAAATTTTATGTTTTTATATATATTTGTATATGTATTCTTGTGTACTTATGTCATGATATTGTTGTAGCAGAGTCTCCGATTGTGGCAGATGATAAATTTGTCGTGGAATGAAATTTAGTTCTCGCGAATCTATGATTATGGCAATTAAAGATTATGCTATCCGAAGAGGCGTAGATTATTGGGTGTATAAATTAGAACTCTAAACATTCTATGCCAATGTACACATTATTCAATATCATATAACAATTGATATTACCGGTTAGTCAGCGAAAAGAACCACAAGGTTCCAGGAATCGGGGCAAGAAACGACATACGAATCCAAGCCCAGATATGCAACAATGTCAGTGGACCATCAATCTCTTTACAATTAAAGCGAGATGCTCTACACAATACATATCTTCAGTTCTTCACCAACATTATTGTTTTTTTGGGTTCCTTATTCTTGCGAAGATGGTGTTTCTGATGGTCTATTCGCTGAAGCCATTCTAAAACAATATGGAGTAGCAAAAGTATAAAACAACAACAACCCTAAATTCCCTATTCCCTATTCCCTATTCCCTATTCCTATTCAGCAACCTTAAATTCACAGAACAAGCAAATTCATACTAAACAGATTACTTCAACACCACCTATTTAAACAAGCGGATTCATACTAAAATTTCAACAAACAGTTTCAAGCAGAGTCAACAACCTTAAATTTCCTATTCAACAACACCTATTTCAACAAGCAGATTCATACTAAAATTCATAATTTCAACAAGCATATCCAAGCAGAACAAACACCAAATAAAACAGAACAGATTCACAATTTCAATTTTCAACAAGTAGATTCAAACACCAAATAGAACAGAACAGCACAAGAGCATTAGAACAGAACAAGAGCATTAGAAGAAAAATCTGTCCGACAGAGCATTAGAAGAACAGAACAACTTCATAGTTCACAACCAAACAGAACAGAACAAGAGCATTAGAAGACGAGCACCAACCTATTTGACAGAACAGAGGACGAAGATGACGGAGACCGCCAACTTGTCTAAGAGAGCAGATGACGGAGACGGCACGACAACAACGACGACGAAGCGGAGCAAGAAGAAGCGATGAAGACAACGACGGAGCCGCGGTGAGGTGAGGTGACATCGTTGGAGACTTGAGAGTTGAGAATAGGTGTCACGGTGAGGTGAGGTGAGGTGAGACGAAGAAGACGACACAGACCGGTAGGCGGCAGTGGCGCGGTGAGTGACAGAGTGAGGTGAGGTGAGGGGGAAGGGTTAGCC
>NC_029787.2:579606-586168 GCF_000816755.2 Arachis ipaensis | reverse complement strand
TGAACCGGCCGGGTGAACAAAAACCTTCGGTTCTCTAGCTTTCATCAGAACCGGACTCTCTGGTTCTGTTCCTTATCCGGTCATATTGATCAACTGGACCGGCCAAAAATTCGGTTCACCAATTTTCCAGTCAAACCGGTCGGTCGGTCCAGTTTTTACAACTATGGTTTGAACATCTTGGGAACATTTTCGACAAGGATAGAGCTATCAGTCTTGAAGCATACAGTAAAAAAGATGCTGAAGAAGATGTCACTCCGGACTTTACATTTGCTGCAGCCACAGCTGGTGGCTTGGGTTTAGACGAAGAGGATGCTGACATGGAGGATTTAGCAGCTGCCGAAAGCAAATTACCCAATACCTTTTTGACCTTTTTTTGCTTCATCAAGTGAGAGAAATCAAGGACGTCAAACTGCAACAAAAAAGCAACGATGCTGCAATCCTATCAAACTTAGTTGAAACTTTTAAGGCTGCAGTTCAGGATCAAGGAAAGCATGTGCAAGTACTAGCCAATGCAATGTCTGGGTTAATGAGCAAGTGAATCTTGGCCGAACGTTGAAGAGTGTTGGTTTCGACACAATGGAGATCGTGCAAATTGCCAAGAAATTTGTGCAGAATCCAGAATTGTAGACAACCTTTTGGAGTTTGGACGAGAAAAAGGCGGCATTTGCACAAGATATTATGGAGAACTTTTAGCTATTGTTAGTGTAGTTGGTCTTAGTTGTTAACTTATTAGGGTATATTAGTAAACTTACTAGGGTCTTTTGATAAACTTATTAGACTTCTCAGTATTAGGTTTTTTTTTTTGTTGTTATGCTATACAAGTAAAGTGCACTTATTATATTGCAACACTTTTTATCTGTTGATTTTCTGCTATTATGCAACTAAGTTATCCATCAGGTAAATTTCAATTGTATTGTGAATTTTCTGCACTTAAGTACAGTTGAATTTTAATTGTACAGTATAATTTTGAACAATAAAATTGTGTACTTCTGCAAAATTCGAATAAAAATTTGCTTTCTAAAATAATGCACTTGCTGTGTTAATTTCCTACATGATGTTTACAGCCTGAGTTCTTAATTCCTCCACTTACATATTTGTGCAAAGCAAACAAAATAGACTCCAAATACTATTAGCTGAAAACAAACAAGAAACCAAAATAAATTTCAAAGAAGCCACTTTCCATTCAATTTTCAATTCATACAATTTCATTACAAGTAAAGGATCTAACAAACAATTGTGTATTCTCTAAAACTATACCAATGAAACTCTCATGCTATTTTTGGTCATGATTTATTGTACAAATACAATGGCAAATAAAAAAATATATAACTTTCAAAGTCTATAAAGCATGCTAAGAGCCATCATAAGATACTTTTTTCATCCAAAATATTTATGAAAAATAATCGGTCTTGGGATCAAAAGTTGCAGTTGTCTCAAGCCCTTGAACATTGGATCCACGACCAAGTTCTGTTTGTGCATAGCAACCAATTATTTGCATCTTATAAGCCAAAGGCAACCATTTCTACTGTTGTTCATCAGTGCCTGATACTTTGATAGCAGGCATAAACATTTCCTGCAAAAAGAATTTCAATATCAAAACTTTAGTAGAAGCATAATATACTTTGATCTTACAACACACATTGTGTTCCTTTGGAATCCATAACTTCATCTCTGCACACTAGTACTACTCATCAGTAAATTTTCTAACAATGCAAGCTGATACGTGCTTCAAATGTTTGTGATATGAAGAGTTCAAGAGTTATTTAGAAGATATTTTAGTTTACATTTTTAGAATATTTTATTTAATGTATTTTGATTTTTTTTATTTAATTATTAGATTGGGCCTTATGTTTATGGGCTTTAGGGTTTTCTTTGTTTTAACCTAATAAGAGGTTATAAATACCTCCTTAGCTATTGTAGTCGTAGCGTAGAATGATTTAGAGGTTTTAAACCTTTTTTGGTTTCGTGATGAAACCATGGTGTGGACAATTGAGGTTGAGGAGTCCCTCTCTTGTTGCATCGGGGAATTGGTTAGAAGGTTGAGGAGTCCCTTCGAATCAATTTCCAAACCATGGCGTTGACAAGTTAGGTTGAGGAGTCCCTTTCTTGTTGCGTCAAGAAATTGGGTAGAAGTAGAGTGATTCTCTTTGTACTCAATTTCAATCTATCATTTTTGTTTCTATTTCAATTTCAATGTATCTTTTTTATTCAAATTCAATTCTTGTCTTGTTTATCCTTTTATTTTTGTATCACAAGCACAAGAAGAAACTGAAGTATACCCAATGAAGATCCTTAAAGACAGAGAAGATGTAACCACCCTACCCCATAAGGCCTGTGATTTTTTTTATTATTCTTTACAGCGTTCGCTGACACGCATAGGTTTCTATATAAGTAGCATAGATAACGAATTAGAATTAGAACACGTAGCGCAAAACTTTTCTTTTAGTGCTTCCAAGCGACGAACCTTTTTCCGATTCAATTATTCTATGGAATAAGTATTCCCTTGAACCATATTAGTTAGATAATTCAAATTTTTGAACCGGTTTGATTTTCCTTCTCCCAGTTCAACCAAACCATACTTTTCTTAAATAACCCAGACCTAGAAAAACTCTGATTAAACTCATCTTCCCTTCTTCTCTCACAACCGAACATGTTGTCCAAGACCATGGTTACCTCTTCATTGTAATCAATACTGTGATGTGGTGTTGCAAGAGGAAGAGGCCACGAAGCCTTGTCACACCAGCTCACCTCTTCCCACCTTCTGTAGATATATATAGATGAGCCAAGTCCCTCAATTTTCCTGGAAACCACACGAAGAGAAGAAAGGAAGCAAGAGTGGCGGCCAAGAAGAAGGAAGAGGAAGACCCAGCAGAAATCATCATCATCTGCGTGCGTCACCACCAAGAAGAAGGAGAAGGGTCATCAAGAGAGCTGCTACCCGAAGCCAAAGAAGGAACCCTACCGCTTTCCTTTCCTGGGTTTCTTAGTGTTCCTCTTTTTGGGTAAGAACCAGTAACTTATGTTCTGTTGATTTTTTCTAAATTAAAGATTCTACCCTTATTGAGCTCCAATTCTTTTAATTGGTAACCAAACCAATCAATTCAGCCCATCACAAGAGTAAGAACTCTTCTCTTGCTCCATATGCAACTCAGCCAATTAGCTCTATGAATTGACAAATCTCTTTAATTATGTTTGTTAGGATTTTCTGATTTAATACAGCAAAGGACAGACTTTGGTTTGTGAAATTCTCGAAGAGAGGTAAGGGATAGTCTATACAAGAT
Organism: Arachis ipaensis; assembly: GCF_000816755.2. NCBI lineage: Eukaryota > Viridiplantae > Streptophyta > Magnoliopsida > Fabales > Fabaceae > Arachis > Arachis ipaensis. The sequence continues at coordinate 582,887 of NC_029787.2, read as the reverse complement.
ATGTTACTTGCAGCTGTGTATACTGTTTATGATGGATGGTTTATCATGTGTTTGTTTGTTGAAAAGTGTATAGTGAATTTTTGTTATGATAAAGATGCAGAAAAGTGAGTTTGAGTTATGAGTGGGCCTTTGCAACAAGGGGTAAATTAATGAATATAAACTCTTAGAGCTGTGTTGATTATGCTAGTAACTTTAGTTAGTCAAAAGAAAGGTAAAATTATGGTTTTAGATGAATTTTAGGCTTGAACATAAGATTTGGCATGTGAGGTTGTTGGAAGTGCATTATGCAGAATTTCTGTAATTCCTGCATAATTGGCAGCAGAATGAACAAATTTCTGGGAGCATTCCAGATCATAATTTTTGATGAAATTATTTTTCTATGAAACTTTCATGTGTTTTTAATATTTCGTAAAAATTTTAGAATTAATTGATAAGTGGATTGGGAGAAATGATTTTTTGAAGATTGATGGTTTCAGCAGAAAATTCTGTTTCTTTACTGCAGAAGCACCAACTTCCAACTCACTTAATTTATAATTCTGATGAGTAATTGGGCTGAAACTAACAGCAGTCTCAAGCTTTATATGTCTAAAATATTCAGTTAAAATTTCATGCCAAAACTCATTTTAACCAATTAGATATGTTGCAAAAAGTGTGAGTTGTTTGCTGGATTTTGAAAACAGATTTGTATAAGGCAGGGCTGTGTTCCTAACCTCATAACTTTTACATGTGATATGGTAATAGTCTGAAATTTAGTTTTCTGGAAAGCTGGAAGAGTCTTGTTTAATTACATGAATTTTGAAAGGCAATGGGTGAAAGTTGGATTTTTAGTGAATTTAACAAATTTACTACTCACTGCTGTTTTTTTCTGCAATGATAGTAGAATTTTTGAAAGATTTGTACAAATTTCAATTATGGTAGGAATGCCCCCGAACCAAGTTGTATTTTCTAAACCCGTGTTTTTACAATAACTAAAGGGATTAAAGAGAGTATAATGACTAATTAATAATGTTTACTTGGTAAATTGTTAAGGAAAGTTTGAACGTTGTTAAAGGTGAGGGAACCCGTAAGGGTGGTTTTAGTGCTATTTTAGAGGAGACTATGTCCGAATTTCTATAAAAGTTCAGGAATTTAATTAAATGTAAATGTGTAAGTTGTCTCCAAGAAGGTTTAAGGTTAATGGGTGATGTGGAGGTATGTATAATTAGACGGTGGTGTGGAGGTATGTATAGTTAGGCGGTGATGCGGAGGTATGTTTTACAGTGTTGGTGATGCGGAGGCATGATAAAGAGAAAGTAAATGAGAAACCATGTTTGAAAGAGATAATTGAAATGAATAAGTAAATTATGAAAAGTGTATGTTGAATGGACCTTGTGCCGAACTGCTAATGCGAAAGTGCCCGCCTAATGGATAGCCTGAGATTGCTAACGCGGGAATGTTCGCCTAATTGATAGCACTGTTCCTTACTGTGATACACATTGAAATGTTATTATAATGAGGCCTAATTGACACGGGTAACCGTGATGCCAAGGTGTCTAATTGACACAGTAAAGGGACCATACTCGGGGTTCACTCTGAGTAACGTCGGGTTGCGGGTAGACAACCGACGCATGAGCTCATGGCCTGCGCTAGGAACAGGCATGCATCATCTTGTTTGCGCATATGAACTTCTTGTGAATTATTTACTGCCATTTCTTTCTTGTTCATGCTACTTACTTGTTATAAATATGTTTGTGCCTTGAGTCTCTGTGTTTGTTCTTTTTCTGTTTCGCGACAACTTAGAGATAAAGACCCTAGGTTCCCCTTTTTCCTTACTGGGAACTCTAGGTTCTCACCCTTCTTTTCTTTCTTTTCCCCCTCCCCAGACGGGTCCGGCAGAGGAGCCTTGTGAGTTTCGTTCTAACCGCTGAGCTTGGAAGATCTGGCGCGCGGCGGAGTCTTCATATGGAGCATGTTTTGGACCGATCACTCCAGAGTTAGTCGCAGTGGATCTTTCGCTCCTGTTTAATGATCTTAGTATCACTTTCCCCTCACTTTTGTAGTACTTTTAGAGGGGTAGGACGTCTTAGTAATTCGGTTCCAGCTTAGGAAACCCGTGTGGGGGTTGGGACTGATTTCTTCTTTTGTATCTGTACATATAACTTGGTGTGATACTCGGCTTTGATGGATGACACGTATCCTTGAACTTAACTCGTGTATATTATATATATGTTTATATAAGTTATTTTCTGTTGCCTTGTGTTTTCTTACACGACAACTCTGAAGAAACTAACCTTGCGAGCAACTAAACGCTATTCCACAAGTAGTAATCTGTTCACGATTAAACCGATAAAGACTTTTATTGATAATTAATTTATAAAAATCTGAGTCTAGAGCTAAGTAGGCCGCACAACGAGTAACACCTAAACATTTGGCATTAGTCATGACGTGTCGAAAGTTGGGGTGTTACAGAAGACACAAAGATAAGTTGAGATATTAATAACTAAAGAATCCAATAACAAAAGAACAAGATAAAGTTTGATTCTCGTATGATAAGTTGAGATATTAATAACTAAAGAATCCAATAACAAAAGAACAAGATAAAGTTTGATTCTCGTATTTTATAAAGATAAAGCAATATCTTTACTGGAAAGATTATAAATTTACTTTTAAAAAGATTATTGAAGTTTTATTAGTTTTTGATTTCTAGTTTTTATCATCGCATTTGGTGAGGAAGAAGTGGCACGAAGGGAAAGAAGCGACAGCAGACAGCAAGCACCTAAAACGAGGGCTTATTACTCAAATTTTATAGAAGGTCAATTTAAAAATATCAAAGACTTGTTATTTTTTACTGTAATTTTAATAATTTATATTTAACAATCTAATCTAACGCTTCAAATTATATAGTGCATTAGATAAACTCAAAAAATTTAGATTAATTTTAAACAGATCTCTACAACTTAATGATTTAATGAAACAAGTTAAATCACCCAAGATATTTAAATTTCATAAACCACAACAAATCCCAATTTAGGTGTATATTTGTAAAACTAATCGAATTAAGGAAATCTTTTAAAATAATATAAGTAATGATTGATTAATTTATTTTGATGTTTATGTCTCAACTAGAAAATTTTAAATAATCTAATAATACATAATAGTATAATACACAATGAAATAGCAGTATAGATATCGTTACCAATGTGCAATAAAATAAATACAATAAAAATAATTGCATAATTCAATTATCAAAATTAAAATTCCAATAAAAGTAAATTACCAAAATTTATTTCAAATTATTAAAT
>NC_029787.2:576746-578305 GCF_000816755.2 Arachis ipaensis | reverse complement strand
ATAATAATATATAATCATTAAATATATATTCATAAAAAAGTTTGTGGCTGAGTTCTATAGAGTGATAAATTTAGTGCTCAGTCTTGTTAGTGTTGCAAGTGTGAGGAGCATTGAAGTTAGTCCCACATCAAAGAAAGAATGGAAGAGTGAGCAGTTTATAAGATGAGAGACCCATTAACTTGACACTTTAAGGTTTTGAGTTGGATGTGGTGTCTTCTCATCTTATGTTCTCTCACTTGATTCCTCCCCGAATTCTCCCCGGTTGTCGAGAGCTCCCCACGGTGTTTTTCTCTCACTTGATTCCTCCCCCTCCCCACGGTTAGCCCAACAAGTCTTAATATAAACTTTATAAAAATAGCCCAAAAAATTTCAGATTACATATACAAAAAAATTGTTAAATAAAAAAAATCATTTGCTACTTTCAAATTTTTTTAAAAAATTTTTTATCGATTTTTTTTCGCTTTGCTTATCCAATAATGAAACATAAATAATGGGAGGTTGCCAGGTCACGTATATGTAACAGTAGCACCCTCGCTCGCCAAATCTCAAATCGATCCGATCCCTAAACCTTCAAAACCATAATCATCATCATCATCCGCCGCGATGTCTCCCCAAATTTCAACCATTTTCATCTTCTTCTTCTTCACCGTCTTCTTCTCAACATCGCAATCATCACCGTCGCCCAACACCGACATCCACGATCTCCTCCCTAAGTACGGCCTCCCAAAGGGAATCCTCCCCGACGACGTCGCATCCTACTCACTCTCCCCCGATGGCCTCTTCCGCCTCAAGCTCCGCGCTCCCTGCTACGTCCACATCGCCGGCCACCTCGTCTTCTACGACGTCGACGTCACCGGCAAGCTCACCGAAGGTTCCGTCTCCGGTGTTTCTGGAATCCAGGCCAAGAAGCTCTTCTTTTGGCTCCCCGTAACCGGAATAAAGGTCCACCGCGATTCCGGCACGCTTGAATTCTTCGTGGGAGCGTTGTCGGAGGAGCTCCCCGCCGATCAGTTCCAGGATGTGCCTAAGTGCTCCCCCAGGGCATTGCAAATAACAGAACTGGTGTTGGATCAGTGAATGAGTATATTGTGCTTGTGAAAATGACTCAATGGTCGATTGGTGGTTATGTTGGGTTAATTTACCTGTTGTTTAATCCAGGGGTCAGTCAATCACGGTACATAAGTCATAAGGATCCAGGATATAAAATGTATTTTTCTCAAAATTCAAAATTCATATGTGACATTTCTATTTTAGTAAATTTCTCTTTTCTTCTATCCAAATCATATATCGAATTACAATAATAATATTACTCTTACGAGGGTTATCTGACCTAAAATTGGGCTGCGGATTGAACGTGTGGTCGTGAAGAGGTGAGGGTAATACCTAAAAAAAAAACTCTAATACTTAAGTTAATAAAAATTTTTACTAAATTTTTAGTAAATTAGATCTTAAAAATATTTAAAAATGTCAGTATATTTATTTATTTTTTTAAATCAAGAATGGAGTCTAAGGCCCAAAAGCAAAACATTCTAAACAGCATCCTTCCTCAAAAAGCTCAT
>NC_029787.2:542339-576717 GCF_000816755.2 Arachis ipaensis | reverse complement strand
ATCATCTTGAATACTAGGAATCACAATATGAGGAACTCTCTCAAAATGCGACACTCCTCTCTGCAACTTTTGCCCAAGTTTTCTCTCTAGGTCAGGCACTCACCGTTTCGGACTCAGTCACTCGTCGCGCTCTGTGTCCTCACAGTCTCAAGCGCAGTCGCCGCCTTCCTGCGCTCGCTTCGCCGCGGCAGAACCAAACGGAACCAGCTTCCTCACCGTCACCGTCTTGCACCCAACTAGCGCGCCTTCCCCGCGATTGTCGTCGCCGCGGCAGAAGCAGCAGGTCCCGGGGGTGGTCGTCGTCGCTCTCTGTCTCGTCACCTCACACTCAGACGCACGCCTTCCGTGCGCTCCTTGTCGCCGGCAGCGCAGGCATCAGGTCCTGGTGGGCTGGTCTTCGTTTGTCTTCTTGCTTCGAGCCTCGCCGTCATCTTCCTTCACACAACAGATTTGGTGAGTTCTCCAGCAAATTTCCCCTTTCTTTCACTTTCAATTTTGTTGCTGTAATTCATCACTGCATTTCTGATTTTTTTTTTTTTTTGCTGAAAGTTGAATTTGTTGCTGAAATTTGTTACTGAATGTCATGTCACTTAACTTAAATTTGTTAATTGCTGAATGAATTTGTTACTGATTGAATGTTGAGTTTGTTGATGTCTTGCTGAATAATCACTTAGTTAAATTTTTTTATTGCTAAAAATAATTTATATTTGTTATTGATTATCATCACTGTCTTGCTGAAATAATCACCTAGCTAAATTTTTTGTTGCTGTTAACTTGTAAATCATCTTTTGAGCTAAATCTTTTGCTGCTGAAAATTATTGTAGTTGAAAATGAAGTTCATGTTTTTTGGTTTTTGCAAACCAGAATAAAATTGTTTAGTTAAATTGTTCTGTTTGTATTATTATGACTTATTCTTGGTATTGATTTGTGAAACATACACAAATGTAGATATAGATGCAAATCAAAATGAAGGAAATGTTGATTGTGTTGTAGATATAGATGCCGATTTTCAGATCATTCCTCGGATTTGATTTACTGATTGTGTTATCTTTTGTTCTCTCTTGTTCATTTAAATTGAGAAAGTATTTTGTACCCGTGACTAGTTTATTATCTCTTTTTGCATCATTAGTTATGTCTAAGAATTGATACTTGATTGCTGTTAATTTGTTTGTAATGACATGTATTTTAAGTTTTAACTTTTGATGTTAATTTATTTTTACTTAATTATGACCGGGTCAACCGGGTGAATTAGTTACCCCACCGATTGAACCAATGACTCAGTGGTCGTATGACCGGGTCAATTATCGGTTCGGTTTTGATAACTATGCTCTTTACTGTAAGTTTCCGTTATGCAAAGGATGAAGATTGAGTTTGCATCATTTTATTTCTTTACTGCATCAATAAACAATTATTGCTTTTTCTTAGTTATATCTTCTATGAACTGATTATATATATAAAGATATATTTTCATTTTATTTTACTTATTCTTTCTTCAGGTTTTCAAATTACTAATAGCACACACCACTTTTGGCAAACTAGCTGGATTTTCTTTTCGGCCTCATGCCATCAATGTCTTCTAATAGAACCTCACTACTTAAATTTAGTTCTCTTCTGAAGTTCCGGAATGGTTCATGTATGGGTGACTCTGCAGATTTTATTAAAACTCCTAACTTGTTGAGGACTATTAGTACTGCTGCAGAAAGGTCAGATTTTCAGGTTTCTGGCAGTAACCAAACAGATGATTCTTTAGGTTATCGGATGCAAAACAATGCTGGGTTTTACGGAGAAACCCATAGTAACCCAGTTTCACATCAGAACCAGCTAGTGAGTAGGCGCAGTCCAGATTATTCTGCTAAAGCAAATGCAAATGGTTCTACCGGAGGAACTTCGGTGGGAAATCGGCAGAACATAAACCAGAACTGGGGTCATACAGAGGGAATTCGAAATGAATATGGGAATAATTTAGCTGCTCGTGGTGGAAATTTTAGTGGGTCGTATGGAAATAATCATCGCGGTTCCGGTAGAATTTCTTATGGAGCTGGTCAGGTTGCAAATGAAAATCATATAAGCATCTCTAGGAATTCAGTTCAGAACAATTCCTTTGGACATAATGGAGGGGTCAATGGGTACTATGGTCAAAGCAATACAAGGATGCAAGAGAAGCAAGTTGGGGTCGGTGATTCAAAGGGAATTGGGATGCATCAAAATGCAGTTACTGGGAACCAGAATTGGGCACAAGAACCCAGAGGAAGGATGCAGTATCCAAATGCTCATAGCTCGCCTAGGCTTTCGGAGTCTCCAGGAAATCTTCTAGGGAATCTTCCTACAAATATTCGTAATCCGCCACCAAATGATCATTACTCGGGGAGTAATGAGTTTAGTCAGCGATACTTGGGTACTGAACAATTTCAGCAAACTCCGAAAAATGGTCAGTATTCTCCAAACTGGAATACTGTACAGGGATCAACATTTGCTTCTGCAAAACCTGATGGCGTATCAGCTGAAGCATCTAATGATAGTCCATATAGAGGCACACTTGAGGAACTGGATGGTTTCTGCATGGACGGTAAAGTGAAGGAAGCAGTTGAAGTTTTGGAATTGTTGGCAAAATTGCATATTCCTGTGGATTTGCCGCGATATTTACAATTAATGCACCATTGTGGAGAGGCTAAGTCTCTTGAAGAGGCAAAAATTGTACACAGAAATGCTTTGCAATATCTGTCACCTCTCCAAGTCAGCACTTATAATAAGATACTGGAGATGTATTTTGAATGTGGTTCTGTGGATGACGCACTCAATGTGTTCAATAATATGCCAGAGCGCAATTTGACTACATGGGATACTATGATAACACAACTTGCTAAGAATGGGTTTGCAGAAGATTCCATTGATCTATTCACTCAATTTAAAGAAAAGGGACTGAAACCTGATGGTCAGATGTTCATCGGGGTGTTTTTGACATGCAGTATGCTGGGAGATATTGATGAAGGAATGCTACACTTTGAATCCATGAGCAAGGATTTTGGTATTGTGCCGTCTATGGCTCATTTTGTCAGTGTAGTAGACATGATTGGTAGTAATGGGCATCTGGATGAAGCCTTTGAATTCATTGAAAAGATGCCAATGGAGCCAAGTGTTGATGTATGGGAGACTATGATGAATCTCTGTAGAGCTCACGGAAACACTGAGCTGGGGTATCGTTGTGCTGAGTTAGTTGAGCAACTGGATCCTTTGTGCTTAAGTGAGCAATCCAAGGCTGGCCTTGTACCTGTCAAAGCCTCAGACTTGACAAAAGAGAAAGACAAGAAAGTAGCAAGCAAAAATCTACTGGAAGTAAGGAGCCGAGTCCATGAATATAGAGCCGGAGATACTTCTCATCCTGAAAATGATAAAATATATGCCTTGCTTAGAGGTATGAAGTCGCAGATGAAAGAAGCTGGCTATATTCCAGAGACAAAGTTTGTGTTGCATGACATAGACCAAGAAGGCAAAGAAGAAGCTCTTCTTGCCCATAGTGAGAGACTTGCTGTTGCTTATGGTCTCCTTAGCAGCTCTGCTCGCTCTCCTATCAGGGTAATTAAGAACCTTCGAGTTTGTGGGGATTGTCATACTGCACTGAAGATTATTTCTAAGATTGTTGGAAGAGAACTCATCATTAGAGATGCTAAAAGGTTCCATCATTTTAAAGACGGGCTATGCTCTTGCCGTGATTATTGGTGAACAACATGAACTTAGGTACTCTAACCATTTTTTGTTATCGATAATCCCCCTTTATTATTCATTCGTTAGGTTAATATATTAAACCTATAGTGGCTGCAATTTGTGCAAACAAGTTTTATATTGCTGACTAAGCCCAATTTACATGCAATAAATCATACAGTTGCTGCTTCCAGTTCCCGTGTGATTTGCAATATTTATAGTGCTTAAACTTTAAAAGTGATAGGCGTTGGCTTTAAAATCCCGGTTGTTCAGTTGTCCGGTGGGAGATGGACATAATAATACAGAAGTAGTAGCTACTGAAAGATTTAACTGTGTTTCTTCACCAGTTCACATTACAAAAAACTTAGGCCGGGTTGTGGTTGAAATCAAAGGAATGTCTGGCAGATATTTGTCTTGTCATGATTTGAGAAGAAGAGAGAATGAGAGTGAGTGAGTGAGAGGAGTGTAGCTGAAGCTGTTATTGACATTATGAATTTGAGATTATTATGTTGTGCTTTATATATACAACAGAGTTGTAGCTTGTTGTGCAAGCGCTAGCTTAAGGGGCAATACTATCTTTCTGTTCTAGTTATGACACCTGTAAGGTAGTTACAGCTGTCCTATCCTAGCTGGCACAGTATCCCTTAAACTGTACTACTACTCTCATAATCTCTCCCATTAGCTCACTTTATCATATCTAACTCATGCTGATGAATTGCTAATATATCAGTATTCTATTATAGTTTTTTTTAGTTAGTTTGTTGGTTTTCACTTCTATGAGCTGCGAATGAGCAAAGGCCTAAGTAAAGTCATTGCAACAAATGTTAAGTATTGCCTCCCAAATTTAGATCCTTTTTTTTCCCTGAAGAATTGGATAGTATCCTATTGTGACAGAAAAAGGGACTCTTGTTTCTGATGACAGCTCTTTACAGTTTATGTCTATCTCATAATATGGCTGTATTGGTTAACGAAAAATGAAGGAATATAAAATAGAATAAAGTATTGTTTTTGTCTCCAATGTTTGGGGTAAGTCCCAAAGTTATTTCTAACGTTTAAATCGTCATATTTAAGACCCCAGCATTTCAAAATAATCTCAATGTTGTCTTGCCGTTAGTGATCTGTTAATAGAATTTAACGGTGGGACAAAATTGAGACGACTTTGAAATGTTAGGGACTTAAATAGAACGAAAACATTCGGGACAAAAACGATATGCTACTCTTAGAAGAATTAACAAATCAAATAAAATGATAGTAAATTTTAACGTAATAAATTGTATTATGAATTCAAGATTTTTACTCATACTTGTAGAATGACTAGTATATAAACTTTCGAAAAAGAAAAAAAAAAGAGTATGGTATATATATAATAAAGTTAAATTAAACATCAAAGAAGATAAGTACATTAAAGATAAAAAGTATAATTTATACTTTATTATATATGGATCATACTCATTTTTTTTCTTTTTCTAAAACTTTATCTATTATTCATTCCACAAGTATTTTATGATGAGTAAAAATATTGAATTCGTTATACTATTCATTCCGTTAAAATTTACTTTCATTTTATTTGATTTGGTAATTCTTCTAAAAGTAATGTATTGATTTTGTTCTAACGTTTTTGTCTTATTTAAGTCCTTAAGCTTTAAGGTTTTAAAATCGTCTCAATTTTGTCTCACCATCAATTCTGTTAAGTTACTTACAGAAGGACAATGAGACGATTTTAAAACGTTAGAGACGTAAATAGGACGTTTTAAATGTTAGGGATAACTTTGGGACTTATCCCAAACGTTAGGAAAAAAAATGATACTTTACTCATATAAATAATTGCATCTTGTTCAATACTTGCCAAGGAGATTGTTCAATGGACAATCTGTTTTCTGTTGCAAAGCATTATTTGAGCTTTGAGAACATTGAAATAACTTTTTACAATACTTTTCAGCTTTGAGCACTCTTTTTTTTTAGACAATTTTTTAATAATTTATATAAAAGCTTGACTCACACAAAGTAAGGGAGGAGCAGAAGCATAAATAAAAAAATGAGCATGATATGTTGTCTTTGCACCCAGGCATACATCAGAATAGCAAACACAATGTCTTGTTGCCTTCCTCAAAGACTAGCTGTCATAGACTCAGTCATAGAGCAGTAGTGTCACTATATCTTGAGGTTATTATATTCAATTCAACTGAGCTTGGATGGTTATGCTCATCAACTCTTCGCCATGAGTAGGTACTTCAATCAAAGCAAGAAATCTGAACAATAATCAACCTTAAAAACTGAACCAAACTGCATAATAAGTATCAGTAAACAACAGAACACTAAACAGAAGCTTCATAACCAAAGGTGCACCATCAGTTGTATGTTTGAGCACATTGTTTTCTCTTTGCAATATGATGTTGAGTGTTGATTGCTTCACCCGTTTCTTTTTTGCCATTTTTTATGTTTAATATTTTTTGTTCACCATGTTATGCATCGAATATTGGATGAGCCACACAACTATCTTGTTATGCAGGTGTATCATGAGTTCCAGCTGGATTGAATAGCACTGGTGATGATAACAATAAAGGATAAAGTATATTTTTTGTCCCTGAAGTTTGGTAAAAGTTTCAAAAATATCCCTAAGTTTTATTTTATTTCAATCTTGTCCCAAAAGTTTTCGATTTGCATCAAATATACCTTCGACGGCTAAATTTTCAAAAAATTTAAGACTAATTTAAAAATAATGCATGAAAATTATGCTTGATTTGTTTGTGTTGAGGGTTGTTCTTTTGAATTTGTTGTTGAATTGGTCTTAAATTTTTTGAAAAATTAGCCGTCAGGGGTATATTTGATGCAAATCGAAAACTTTTGGGACAAAATTGAAACAAAATAAAACTTAAGGGTATTTTTAAAATTTTTATCAAACTTTAGGAACAAAAAATATATTTTACCCTAACAATAACACTTCAAGCTTTCTATAGAGAACTTATTCATATATCTCATAAAAAATACAATAATCATATCCACGAAGAAATTGGAATTTTGTCTAACCAAGCTCTTCAGCACTATTAGGAATGGATGAGGTTTCAGGTAGCAGAAGACATTATTATCCTTGTAATTTTCTTTAGTAGTTTCCATATATTAGAAAATTGCACTCCTCTCTTACTTGTCATGGAGAACTTAAATGTAATTGATTGATAGGTTTGACGTACAACTGTATAATTTAATATAGTAACTTTTTGGACACTGGTGCCGAAAGTTCCAGCATTTTGTTAACTCAAAAGATTTTTTTTTTTAAAAGATGTTTTCAAAAAATAAAAGTAATTTTATATTTGGATATTTTATGTAGTAGATTCTAAAAAGGATATTTTTTTATTTTTTTAATATTTTTATTTTTATTATTAAAATTTTGTCAAACATACTAACAAAAATTTACTGAAATTTTTTTTCTAACAATTTAATGACATTGACAAACACTAAGTTTTTTAATTTTATTTAGCCTTCGTTCTTTTTATCATTGATAAGCAAGAACTTCATTGAGATGGGTGTTTTCGAAAATGAAATTGAAATAAAATACAAAACATATCACATGGCAAATGCTCGAGTATTACAGTACTCTAGAACTTAGTAACCAAACAAATTTTCTTAAGTTGACTGACTGACTGTAAGCAACTAAGCAGGTAAGCATGTACGAGTGACATTTTTTGTTTGTTTGTTTGGAGTAATTACCGATGACATTATCTTGGGACATTACGAGTGATTAGCTCACTAGTCTGTTTAATTAAATGTTGGGAGTTCGAATCTCGTCTTGTGCATGCAATTACCTATTAAGTGTTGGAAGTTCGAATTCTGTCTTATACATGCAATAACCCATTAGCCAGTGACCTTAAATGGAGTTCAGTATTACAGTGGATTAGTTTTTAGTTTGCCAAATTAAGAGATACGGTGGAAAACAAAAAAAAATATGGGAAATCAAACTAATAAAAATCGTAAATATGAGGGACAATTATGGAGGTTTAGTATTCAAATTTACCTTAAACCCAAATACAGCGTATTAAGAGGCACATGATTTATCATCGGAGCTAAGTCTCAGCTATCCGAGTATAGATGGGCTGCACAACTTTTTTCTTTTTCTTTTTTTTTTCTTTCATGTTGCTGTTTCTTCCTGCAAACAGAAAAAAAAAAATGGAATGATCCCTCCTTCATAAAAAAAAAAAAAAGCTTCCAAGTTAGGTTCCCAAAATTTGCAACTAATAATTAAAATCACTACATGTTATTCTGATAAAATTATATCCTTATTCTACAATAGGTTACTTTACTACTAAAGCAAATATTTAAAGATTTTATCGCTCAAAAGAAAAAAAGAAAAAAGAAAAACTAGAAAAAGAAAAGAAGCAAAAAATGTCTCTAAAGAACATATGATATTTGTCAAAATTACCTAATCACGAGTATCACTAAATTTCTGATAAGGATCATGGACTTGGAAAATAACTAAATCAAATCCTGATAATGACATGTATTGATGTATATATACTCTAACAAAGCTAAGAAATAATAGCCATGGTATCTAGAAAGTAGAAAATAAATTAATGGTGTGTTTGCTAGCCAACTATAGCATCAATGTCTCTCTCATATGTATGTGGGGTGGGCTTCAAGCTTGACTTCAAATGCCAAATATGTGACCATAATTCATCACGTATGAAGGGTATGACATGATATTATTTTGACATAACAATAATTTAATTTAAAAACATTGATTACTTCATGCTATTACTGCTATATTTAATTTCATATATTGAATAATAAAATTTTGTACTTTTATTGCTAATATTTTAAGATGAAAATTCAGGTGCAGTGAATTTTACTTTAAGTTAATTCAGAGTCGTTAAATAAAAATTTAGCCAAATCAATTAAATCATTTAACGAGTTTTAACTATATTTTCACCATATTTTAATCTTAATAAATTAAAATATATAATTTATACACATTTTTATTTCATTCGCTTGTTCATAACTTTTAAATCCAAGTATTTGTCTCTAATCTATAAACGCCCGAATAATGAAATGACTTATAATTATTTCCTTCTTAAAACTTCTAATAGAAGATAAAAAATAATATTTGGTCTGTTTTACATTTCATATCTTTTATTTTTTCCCTTCTAAAATTAAAACTCATAAAGTGCCATGGAAAGTGAAGACCATGTAAATTCTTGAAATTGCATGAACTATATACTCTCCATGCTTCATCTACTAATTGTTTTAGGAATTTTTTTTTCTTGGAGTGCTAGGAACAGCAGATTTTGTGAGTTGTAGTCATCAATTAGCCATTAATAATGTATTTAATAGTGAAGAATCACTTATTTTTTTTTTATTGGCTAAGTACTGGTTAGATTTTAATAAATCTGCTAGTCCCTAGACTTTCCCTTTTTTTTTTTCTCTTTAAATTCAAATAAATGATTTGTCAAAATAATTTTAGAAAGAGAAAAGGTGATAGATCTCTATCAACATTATTTGCCAAATCCACGTAATATGTTCTTTGCAAACTATACATTGTAGCTGATAGTTGATATGAAACTTCCGTTTGACAAATCATTTGGCCAGCAGGCGTCTATATAATTTTACAAAAATGTTTAGAAACAAAAAAAATTTAATCAAAATTAGTTAAAATTTATTTTATTTAATTTTATTAATTGTTTTATTTAGTTAAGTTTTGACTATTTTTTTTTCTAACATTATCATAATTATATATTAAGCCAAGAGAAATGCATTTGCGGCACAATTTATTATGTTACTTAACCGTTAATCATCAATATTTAAGAATATAAATTAAAAATATATTTTTAGTTTGTTGGATTAAAAGAATCGGACTTATAACTAAAATTGCTGACAAAAATTAGAGTCAGTTAGTCTTTTAAAAATTTTGAACTTGAACTAATTAGTTTTTGAAGGAAAAAAAAATCAATTTAGTCTTTTATGATATACGGGATGTCCTTTTATTAATTTATAGGTGTTTATATGTATCGCAATGTACTGTGAACTTGTTTTAATAGAATAAATATAAACCAGTTAATAAAAATTATATAAAAATTTAAAAGATAATAAATAACTTTTTTTTAAGTGAATAATGTAAATAATATTTTAAATCTTGATAAATATAATAATAAATAATTTGGAGCAAATTTAATGCACGTTAATAGAACTAAATTACTAAGTAGGCCACTTTTTTCCTTTTTCTTTTTTGATGTTCTCAAATATTTGGACAGCAATATCGATTATTTTTGGGTACATTTGTATTGATTTTTATATCTCTATGACTCCAACTTACAAATTATATTACCATCTTTTTTTATTTCGATATTTCACCATTTTTCTATTGGTCATAAGTATTCTAAACTACCAAGTCCGACGACACACATTAGAAAGGTTCAAATTTTTCTTTCCGACATTAAATAATTAAAATTGTTTATAAACAATAAATCAATCATTAGTTATTAATTTATTATTNNNNTACTTTTTATTCATATTTTATTTATGGATAATGTTAGATAGACAAAAAAAATAATCAGAACTTACTTTATTTAGCATTAATTAATTAATTATTATATAATAATTAATTAATGCTAAATAAGGCAAGTTATGACTGATTTTCTTTAGTTACCAAACATTTTCGTTAATTATAAATCTAATAATTATAATAATAATAATAATCTTTCGTTCTCCAAAAAAAGGAGTGGTTATTATAGAACAAAACGAGCCCAGCGAAGCAAAGCCTACTACAACGCTTTGGTTTCTCCACCACCCCCAACCCTTTCTTTCTCTTTCTTTCCCTTTCTCTCTCTCTCTCTCTCTCTCTCTCTCTCGGAGGCAGAAAAGAAGAACAACAACAAAACACCACCACCGAAACAACAGCGAAGAAAAAGTGTTCTCCCAGTGAGATCTAGGGTTTCCTCGAATCCGCAGAGAGGACATTGATCCAACAACGAAGAAGAACAAGATTCCAAAGTGGTGGAGGAGGAGCAGCAATCGTGAGCATGGATTCGGTGCCTTCGAATTCACATGGAAACCTCGATGAGCAGATTGCTCAGCTCATGCAGTGCAAGCCCTTGTCTGAACAAGAGGTAATCTTTTCCATTTCCTTCTGAACCTTTTCTTCGTTTTCTTTTTCATTCCTTCCGGATCGGCAAAATCTTTCGATGATTTTTAATCTGCGTTTTTGGTTCAGCTGGAATGAGTTCTTTTGCGTCGATCTGTTGCTTGTAGCGAAATTGAATCCTTTTTTGGTTTTCTCTGAATTCTGGCTTGTTTATTGAAATGGAATGGAGGGGATTTATGTGTTGATTGAATACTCCCTTGGATTTGTTTGATTCGTTCTAGTTATTACGGGATTTGAATTATACTTTTCAGCGTGCGAGGTCATTTTGGTAGGTGGAGGCTTGTCACTTTCAGAGGCTTGTAAATTTGTCATGTTTATTTTTGTCATATTTGCATTTAAGGACTATTTGTATGTTTATTTTGATTCTTATTATTGAAATGGTGAATTTTTCCTGTACATGCGTGTTTCGTGCTGCCGAGAGAGAGAGAGAGATTTTTCCAAGACACACACAAAAGAAATAATAATAAATAAAAATTAGAAGATTTCATGACGTATAAGCTGCAAGCTGGCTCACTGGGAATGAATGTTTCATGTATCATGTTAACTCTGCATGTCTTGATATGGCTAGGTGTTGAGCCCCCAAGAAGTATAAGTCTATAAGATATTAAGATGCATATTTCATTGATATTCTCTTCATTGTAGAAAGGAGAGTTGAGTTTGTTCAGTGTATATTTCCTACGCCGGGGCTATGGCAACATCGTTGTTGCCATTGCATGATCTTTGTTACTTTCCTTCTTTGTGATGCTTTTGGAATCACCGGCATTTTGTTGTGGAATCTATTTTTTTGCCTTTTGAACATGGAAGCTGCCAGCAAAGCTAAAATAAAATATCAAAACCAGCTGGTGTAAGATCATAGCTTCATTCTTTAACTGATTATCTCTAAGCATCAATAGTAGTCAACCAAAATGTTTCTGTTTTTGCTTCCTTTGTTAATTTGTTCTTAGGAGAAAATGGTAAATCGGATCATTTTTCTTATGTTTGGGAATTTATTGGGTTGCTTCTGATTGGACAACTGAACCAGAGCTAACTAAACTTGGACCAATCTGTTCATTTTGTTTGGTTCAATTCGCTTTTGGCCAAACACGTAAATTGATAAAACAAGTTGAGATCTACCTTCATTTTTTCCCTTTCCTCCCAATCAACATCCAATATGCTAAAAATCTCGATGTTGTTAGCGCACATAGTCACATGCATGATGCATCTAAAGTTTTGGTTCGCTTTCGTTAATGAAAAGCAGAAACCAACCAAATAGACGTGCCTCATGAAAAGAAAACTTAAAGCATAATAAAGCTTGATATGTCACACTTAGTTTTCGCTTACCCTGTAATGACAGATTTTGTTTTAATTATTGACAACCCATTCTCTATTCAGACTTTGTGTTTCTATACTTTCAGTGG
The DNA here is from genome assembly GCF_000816755.2 of Arachis ipaensis. Taxonomy (NCBI): domain Eukaryota; kingdom Viridiplantae; phylum Streptophyta; class Magnoliopsida; order Fabales; family Fabaceae; genus Arachis; species Arachis ipaensis. Next base: position 564,492 of record NC_029787.2, on the reverse strand, counting down.
TACAGCGCTGATTCCCACAGTTGTACTTTTATATGCAGGTAAGGGTCTTGTGTGAGAAGGCAAAGGAGATTTTGATGGAAGAGAGCAATGTTCAGGTATATTTTCTTTGTCTGATGTTTATGTATATGTCTGTATGTTCTATATATTTGATGAATTTAGTGTGCCTTCTCTATGCATTATATTGATTTTGTATTGCTGAAAAAGCTAAGAATATTCTTTCTTGTACAATAATTGCAGCCTGTGAGTAGTCCTGTTACAATTTGTGGTGATATTCATGGGCAATTCCATGACCTTGCAGAGCTTTTTCGTATTGGAGGAAAGGTATTTTTCTGTTTTTCCAATAGTAGATTTTATATTCATCATTTCTTTATTGAAGTTGTGAAGAGAAGATTGCATATTATTGTGTATATGCAGAATAATGTTTTTAAAGTCAGTAAATCACGCTCATGTTCTTGACACATTAAAGAACTACATTTGTTTTATTATCTTATTTTCACATTGGAATGGCATTCAATGTTTGAAATTTCATGACAGTGTAGTCCTTCCAATGCTAGCTGTTTCAATCTCTTCTAAATAGTTAGTGTAAGTGGTGTCAGTTGATTGCAACTAAGATAGTAACGTACTATTGTATTTCAACTTTGAGTGTGTATATGCTATTTTTCAGCTTAGAATTGCTCCCTGGTAGAGCCATTAATTATGTGTTCTTGAGTGTATTTGAAATTTGAATCTTGATGGGTTATTACTAATTTCAGTTACAACTTTTTGTTGGTAGTGTCCAGATACAAATTACTTGTTTATGGGAGATTATGTTGACCGTGGCTACTACTCTGTTGAAACGGTAACGGTAAGTGTGCATTCTCATGCTATACATTTCTTTTATGGTAGTTTGAATTGAAGTATTTTGGTCATTGTTAAATTTTCCATTTGTCATGTTGTGGTTATTGGTGTATGTTGTTTTACTGACATCTGATAGCTCTAGACTACATGCAACTGAGCTTCAATCATATTTGTATCAAGTCTGACAAATCTGTTTGTGCCATAAGAAATATTTATAATGTTTATTTCATTTATGGTTATTGCTATTCTTTTGCAAGAAAACCAAGAATATGATTGTGCTCAGTTTCTTGTCTATTCTGAGCAAAACACCTGCACGGAAATTTACATTTACATGCCAAAATGTGATGCATGACATTCAATGTTGCTTTGTTACATTCAGAGAACCATTAATTGTGTTCTTTTTTTAACTGCATATCTTGAGGGTAGCTGATTTTGATTTCTTATTTTATATCTTTTATTAGTTACATTTTTTTATAATAATTAATATGTAATGCAGCTTTTGGTTGCCCTTAAAGTTCGCTATCGTCAGCGCATCACCATTCTCAGGGGAAATCACGAAAGTCGTCAGGTTTGTTCTATTTTTTGTGTCATCTGGCCTTTTTCTCAGTAGTTAACTGAAGATAAGACTGAATTCATATTTTGGTCCTTAATGACATGGTCTATATCAACTGGGTTCTTGGGGGGTTTTTCTTCCATCAATCTACTACACAAAGGTTCCCATAGACTGCCTTCAATTGACTACTTCCACAGATATGCAGATGAAACAAACCATATACTTCCTAGGACACCATTGGTCCTTGATGTATTGGAGGACCAAGATATACCTTGTCTTTAAGTAGATACTATTGAATTTGATTAAGTAAATGAACTTGTTACCTTTTACTATAGTTGTTTTTATATGTTTTGGGCCAATGGTAATTGTTGTTCTTAGCTTTCTGCTGCAGATTACACAAGTTTATGGGTTTTATGATGAGTGCCTACGGAAGTAAGTACATGCTAAATTCACTAATTCTGGTTTGCCTTGTGCAATATAACTTTGTTATATGATCATCTCTCTCTTGAATTCAAATTTTTTTCCATCTAATTGCTTAGTCTGTATTCTTTATTGTCACTATCACTTAAGTGTATCGTTGGTTTCTTTCCTTGATGTGAGCTAAGAGTACAGTTCTCTTGCTAGTTTCTTTAATTATTATTTTTCATACAATATGGAGATATTTGTTATTTTTTTTATTGATAGAAGATAAGAAGATATAAGGGCGTGTTTGGTTTGCGTTTTTATTTTCTGTGTTCATTTTCAATGTTTTCTATTTTTTGGATTTTGTGAAGGAAAAAGTGAAACCAAGAGATGAAAACAGAAAATAGGATTTTATTGTTTTCACGGTTTCCTTCACAAAATCCAGAAAACGAAGAACACTGAAAATGAAAACAGAAAATAAAAACGCAAACCAAACGCAGCCTAAATTTTAGCTTAATCCGCTATCAGTGGAAAAGAGATGCCGCATCATATTAGTAAGGTTTATGGATTTTTCAAGCAACCTGGCATTCTTTCATTAAGTTGCACTAGCCAACAAATTACCAAGACCTGCATCTTAACCCACCAACATAAAAATGGGACATACTAGAAGCTTCTTGATTTTGTGACTGGCTTACACAAATTTACATTGTCGTTTGTTAATTATTATACTGTCGTCCCAGCAGGTTTGTTTTCTGAATTTTTATCTGCATATTTTAACAATACCTTGGCCCAAGACACAGGTTGCAGATAACTTTACAATTCTAATTTATTTAGTAAACAACTGAAATCTGCATCTGATTTGCATCCCGTATAAAATATTTTAAATTAATATTTTGATTGAAGCTGTTCTGGAGTTTATTTTTGTGGGTTTTCTTTGCAAAAACATAATTTTCTTAAGTTTGCAAAACTGTGCATGTGAATATTCTTATTTGATTTGCAGGTATGGTAGTGCTAATGTCTGGAAGACCTTCACTGATTTGTTTGACTACTTTCCGTTGACAGCATTGGTTAGTATAATATTATATAAATCTGGAAAGAATTTTTATTTGTCTCAAATTCTTGTTATTAGAAAACTTCACGTTACTTGGGTTTTCATGCTGCTCAACTCAATATTGTGATTTTGATCTTCATACCACACTCTTAGCAATTTGCTTTTAACTTTTGATTTGAGCTCTTATCAATTTGCTCTTGGCTTCAGATAAAATGTGGGCCAACCAATTGCGGTTCATATAGTACTTAGATTTCCTAGCTTTTTGAAGTGTATTGTTGCTTAACTGATAAGTTTTTCTCTTTTAAGGTTGAATCTGAAATATTCTGCCTTCATGGAGGGTTGTCCCCTTCTATTGAAACGCTTGATAACATTCGTAAATATGATCGTGTGCAAGAAGTTCCTCATGAGGGTCCCATGTGTGATCTTTTATGGTCTGATCCAGATGATCGCTGTGGTTGGGGCATCTCTCCCAGAGGTGCTGGATATACCTTCGGCCAGGTAATGTGGTACACTGCATCAAGCTTGCCTGTTCTCATATGTCTGTCACTAATTTTTGTTGATATTTTTATGTTGCTTTTATAGGACATATCTGAGCAATTTAACCATACCAATAACTTGAAGCTGATTGCTAGAGCTCACCAGCTGGTTATGGAAGGGTATACCTGGGGACATGTAAGTTCTTCATCTTGGGTTTTTTTGTTGTTGTTTTTTTTTTCATTTTTCATTTCTGGTGGTAATGGCTGATATATGGTGTCTTGTTTTCAGGAGCAAAAAGTGGTTACCATATTTAGCGCACCTAATTATTGTTATCGCTGTGGTAACATGGCATCCATCCTTGAAGTTGATGACTGCAAAGGACACACATTCATTCAGGTTGATCTCCCTATTTTCATTACCCAAATAATCATAAAGTTGATCTGCATTTCTTAGCACTTTAGGCTAGTATTTGGATTGTGTATCCTGTTTGGTAGTAGCTTAGGACAAGACAAAAATATAATAAATGAACACTATTACCCCCTTGCCAGACCAGAGAACCATGCTGGAAATGTCACCAGCGGCAGTGGTCTGACAGGACAGTGAGATACATATTTTTCCATTTCAAGCTCTTTCATCACTGCCCCCACTATTTTGAAGTATAGAAAATACAGGAATTGTGTTTGGGACAAAATTCAACTAGTATTTTGTGTCTCTTCCCAACCAAACGAGTCTATGTTATGGATCGAAACCAAATACTCCTACATCCTTGTATTAAGTGTGTTACTTTAATCAAATATCTTTCTCAATCGCAGTTCGAGCCAGCTCCGAGGAGGGGAGAGCCAGATGTAACCAGGAGAACACCTGATTACTTCCTATGATAGAACTTTGGTTGAGTTGCTGCTGTAGTCAGAAACCAGTGCCCTGCATTAGTGTGCAAAGCTCATCTCTGCGGCGAAATCAGAGCCATTGCATCAAATTTGATACTCGTACATTTTCAAAGTTAGGCCTGGCTGGATGTGTTATTTTACTTGAATGAATTTTAAATTGAATCTTTCCCAAGAGAAAGCTGAGGAGCAGGCGATACTTGTGGGCATGTGTACACGATTTCAGCATGCAATGTATCAATTTAATGTTTTCTCCATTTTTTTCTTTTTCTATTTATTTACCATTATCTTGACCTTTCACTCCTCGATTTAGGGTTATTGTCAAAGCGATGGGTTTCTGTAGATGGATGATACTTTAACATATCGTCTAAAGGGTGCTTTATTTTTTTTATACATTTATTTTTTTTTATCGTTTTCCTGTCTTGTGAGAATATGTTCTAGTTAGGTAGTTTGTCTTCCATTAACTCTGAATGCGAATTTTCTATTCAAATTTTATATCAATTAAAGCTGTTTCTTGAAAATTTGCAATTACTATTTTGTTTGTGGCTCCGTGTATATTTGGTTCTACAAGGAAATGTTATTAAATATATTGGGTTCATCAAATTGTATTGGTGATCATAGTTGTAAGGACTTGCGAGGCTGGGAGCATTAGGCTTTTGGGTTAAAACATTATATTGTATGTATACCAATAGAAGCAAAAAGGAGTGAGCATTTACATAGTAATGACTATGGTATTGGTAATTTGTAAGTATTATATTACATATCACTTGGCAACTTAAGACCTGGTCTGATAGGCTTAAATGCAGATAACACCACGGATATTTTACACGCAAGAAATCCAATCATTCCAACTATGAGATCCTTTGGTGTCAGCATGAGTTGAACATCTCCTGAACTATACCTCGCTGCAAGCACAGCAAATATAAATGCTAATGCCACGCTTGCTATTGGACCCTTTATTCCTTTGAATGGCGAATTTGTTCCTTCCTTGTTGCTTGAGATCAACTCTGAAGCAGGTAACTCATCCACTGATCTCTGCAATAGTAGCAGATACAGGAAGCCGCCAACCCCGCCAATCAAGAAAGCAATTCCAGCATTTTCTCCAGCCAAGACTGAAGTGACCGATGCGCCAAAAGCTGTCAGCATGGCATCGTAAAACAGCAATGAGAACTTCAAATCTGCATACTCCCTCATGCTCTCTTCATTTGTGACGTTAGAACTTGAAGGCGAAGATAAGTCATAAAGCCCATTGCTGAAGAAGCTGGTGGGATCAGTCCCTTCCAATTCAGTCACAAGGCTTGGCCTTAGCTCCAACATGGGGAGATCACTTCCCTCACCAAGCAACACATTGTCAATCTGAAAGCCGTACTGGAATCCAATGTACCGCTGTGTCCCATCTTCTGGCAGTGACGATTGCGCTTCACAACTAATAACCGATAAGGAGACACTTCCTAAACGCCACTGACCTGACCTTAGATAGAGAAGAAAAGTGTTGTTAGAAACGCTTTGTTTAAATGGATCGATATGTGGAGCAAACATGACGCTGCCAAAAACCATTTGAAAAGTTTGACAACTATGATATTTTAAAGTAATAATATTGATACAACTAAGGGAATATAGGTAATTTTCTTTTGCATAAAAATCAACAATGATGACATACCTGATTCAACACTAACCCAAAGAGCTTCAAGTTTTGCAATTTTTGGACCCTCAAAGATGTATTCATTAACAGAACCTCTTTGGAAGTGAAGCATGTCAGTATTATTTGTATCACCTGACTCCATAGAATGGTCCATCGACGAACATGCAGGTATTCTCTGCAATATGGAATTTCCATGTTCGTCTATCAAGCACAGAAGAATTCCAGCACTGGGATCGCTTAAACTTGAACCATATGCATTGCTGGTACCTAACTTGACCCTGAATAATGATTTGGACTTATCATCCTTCAGAGATGAAGAAACTTTTTGTATTGAGGTATCTGTGCATACTTTCACTTCCGATGCTGGTAAAAGATTCAATGGTCTCGCATATCGCTGAAAATCTGCCGCGCAAACCATTTAGATACCGATACATAAATTAAATCTTTAGCCAAAAATAGACCTTGATCGATCAGAAAATTGGATAGTTAAATAATCCTATGCAACTAATCATTGCAAACAAAACATTTAGAACTGGCTTTCGAGCACTTGGACACAAAAACCAGACGACACCACCCATTTGGACTAGAAAGCAACCAATTATATCAATTGCACCAATGAATAATGTTTTAGGACACACCACAATAACCCTATTTAATTAGCTACTTGCAGAACCTAAGAAAATAGGTTGTTATGTGATTGAAGTTTGTTATCAAGTATCAATTGACAACAAGAATCCAAATTCCAAGATATAATAATCCTGGGCTATTGGATTGGAACCAACCAATTAAAAACTTCCAAAACCCCAAACCCTAAACTTTATCAAGTGTACGACTTTATATAATCGAAAACAATACAACCATCAAAGTTAAAACTTTTTCTCTTTTTCTTCTGAGGAAGTGTCAAGTTAGCATACCTTGGAATTCAGTTTCAGATATTTTAGCCCTAATAGCAAAGCGTAGAGGGCGAATTCTTCTAAGATGGAGGGTTGATGTTGATCTTGTTTTGATTGCGAAAGCATGATTGTGAGCGTGAGGAGTTGACGTTGAAGGCATCGTAGTCCTCAAAGGAATACCCTCCATGGCTGATGGCTGATGGCTTCACCCCACACACAAAATGAACACACAGGAATTGCAGCGTGGACACGCAGGGTTCAATAAAGCAAGTAGTGATCAATGTTAAAATTAATAGAGAGTGGAAAAACCATCAACAAGAAGCGTTTGTAGTCCAACGGTTAGGATAATTGCCTTCCAAGCAATAGACCCGGGTTCGACTCCCGGCAAACGCACTTTTAGAATAAGTGTCAGAGCTTTAGTACTATAGTAACTGCTAACAAGTACTGAATTACAAGAAGATTGTTGCCTTTCTTCCTTTTTCAAGGTGTTCCGTCAGGGTGAATTCGTTATTGTTTAGTACTTCAAGGTGTTCCGTCAGGGTGAATTCGTTATTCGTTATGAATTTTTTTTTTATCCTTAGATGATGGATTGTAGGGTTAAATTTTGATATGTTATAAAAGTGTTGTTTTTATTTAAAGTGTGGCCAAATTAATAAATCACACTTTTATACAAAGCATCTTCATAAAAAGATGTTTTTTGCATCTTCATTTGAGTAGCTCCCCTATTTTTTTGTTCAAGGTGGAATTTCGTAGATTCAATTTTGGTACCGTCATTATCATTGCAATAGGTACCCTCGCGTACCACGTGCCCGCATGAACATGAAGCAATATAGAGAAAAGTCAACAAGATTTAAAAAATATAAAAGAAGGAGAATGACATGTAAATAATTTAGCGTGTGNCTTTTTTGTTCCCGTCTCTTTTTTTAAGTTTTGTTTTTCTATAGTGGCTTCTTGAATTTGTTTGTGTGCTTGGTTTTAGGGACTACTCTAGAAAAAAGCAAATTAGTTGCTATTGATGCTGGAAACAGAAGCTATCCTAAAAATAAGATATGCAACTTGATGATGATGAAATATTTGACATAAAATTCTAGATGATTTGATGATGACACTTATCTTAAGTAGTTAAAAGCATTATAGTTAGATTTGCATATAGTCACTATTTTTGAATAGTTGTTTTCGACTGTGAGGGATTTTGAGGTTCATAACAATGATCAACTTAATAAATATGAGTAGTTAGAATTATTGTGGTTAGCGGTGTATATGCTCACAACTTGCATAAAGTCACCAATCTGCCATAATGTATATACCAAGTGATAATTCTTTTGTAATTTTCTAGTGTAATTTACTTATGCTTTGGCAAGGTTATCAAACTCTTGGGTATACATTTTTATGAGTTTAGGTCCCTAGAATGAGTTTGAGTCTGATTTACCCAGAATTTATGAGTTTAGATGAACTTTCGTATTTCATAAACTTTATATTATATGGGATTTTAATATCTCTCCAACTTTAGGAGATTGCTGCATATGATTATGTTCAAATTCATCGATTCAGTTGCAGGTTCTGCAATAAAAATTCACTTATCCGTTTATTATTTTAATAAATTACAGGCTCTCAGCAATTGAAAATATAATATTTTTGTAACTGACAATGTAGGATTGTTGAGTTACGACAATTTGGTGTTGTTCAAGCCATAAAAACTCATATATTGCTACAACTTGCTTACAAGTTAAGAATTGAAAGTTTTTAGTTCGGGTGAAGTGAGATAATTAAAAAGCCAAGAAACCCTTGGAAGCAAAAGAAACTATAGATTAAGTTATAGTGTTCTTTTTTAAATTATAGTAAGAGCATTTTTTGTATTTATGAACATGTTGTAAAAGCAAGTATATAAATAAAATTAGATTGGCTAATTTGTTAACATTGAATTCTTGAAACATCTTTATTTGTAAATAAATGTTCTTATTGCAACATCCTACCATACAGAGTATTACGTTTAAGTTGTAAAGTAGAGGTGGCGAGATATTACAACCTCTAAAAGTAAAATACGTATATAAATATAGTTAAAAAAATCATATCTAAGAGCCTTGAAAAAGAAGTTAAGCAAAAGCGAAAACAGAAAATCGTGTCACACTCGTATGGATAATCGTAAAACGGATAGGTAAGATCAAAAGAAGGCTAAAAACATAATATACAGATTAGAATTCCAAAACACAGATATCAAGCTCCAGACTCGACCTGCCAACCTAAGGCTGGCCAGTGTATATATATATATATATACACACAACCCAAAATAAAACTCGACCTGCCAACCCAAAATGTTAAAATCAATACAGTGGAAAACCCATTAACAAGAAGTGTTTGTAGTCCAACGGTTAGGATAATTGCCTTCCAAGCAATAGACCCGGGTTCGACTCCCGGCAAACGCATTTTTCATTAGTCTTTTACAAAACTACTACTTTAAAAGTACAAAAAAAACCCCTAATTTATTACATACAAATACAATCTAAAGAGTAATTTTGAATTTATAAATATGTATGATAAAAATAGTCGGCCCCATACGTCATCCACTACTTTCGTACTAAAATTAATATAGCAGATTTATACTCACCCAAAAGCATTTTTACATTGTAATTTTGCTAATAATTTAAAAAAAAAAAAATCAAATACATGTTGTCTCGGCTACTCGGTTTGGAAAAGATAAATGGTTACCAATATTCTTGTTTCTTTCACAAAATTAGATATTTCTTCTATTTTGGCCTTTGTAGGTGGCCATAGATGATTGCCCATAACAACGACACGACAACACAAAGATTCAAGATTTTTTAGATTTGGAACGTTTTAAATTTGACTATACTTATCCAACTACGAGCTGATTAGTTTGGGCATCACAAATTCACAATAAATTAGAGTAGGGATGGGAGACGACCCTTTTGTTTCCGATCGTGCACTTTCAATATTTTTTTTTCATTTCCATCTTTATTATCTAAACATATTCTTCTCTGTCTCAATTGTTTTTCAAGAAATATAATTTTGTTCATATTCAAAGCGAGGTCACGATCTAAAAAGGTAAAGACAGGACATCTCAATTTTGTTAAATATAGGATTAGAATGAGTGGACAATTTATAAAACACTTTAATGCTAAAATTAGTAGAGTAAAGTATGAAATTATGTATTTATTTAGTAGTTATCTCTTTCTTTTAGTCTTTATCTTTTTAAGTTACCGTTCTTTCGACATTAAATACTTATTATTATGCATTATTTGTCGAAATTCGATTATTACGGAATTATAATGACATATCTGTTGTGGTACTTTAATCTGTTGGTTGGTTATCTGGAACAAATTTACTGTAACTTATAAGTAATCGCATTGTCTTTTACAAAAATGACATGGCCGAATTAATTTTATATTCTTTTTACAATGGCCATTAACATTTTCTATATAAATATTCTATAGAAGAATTTACTACTTTGGCTCGGTAAAAGTAATCATAATTTAACGAGGACCTGAGAAGTGTCTATATCATAGTTATATGAAAAATTGATTTAATAATCATATAACTATTTAATACCGTGACGGCAGATATATATGTAATGGTTCTTTTGAGTTTGATGTGCTACGAAATTGTTCAAATTGGGAAAATACAAAGTGGGTAAGTACGTGGTAGGATTAGGATGGACCAGTGAATTAGTTAGATGGCCAACCCAATCATTTGATGTTATACATTTTAAACTCGCTATTTCTGCGAAAAAATATTCCATTCTCATATAATTAACTTATCTATAAACATAATATACATCAAAGTGGTGGTGAGTGACGCGTTTGAAAAGGATAAGTGGTTACCCTTTAATTTTCTTAAAAGTGATTCAAGTCTCTACCTTTTGTGGTAAACGAAAGTCTACCTATGAATGCTGATTCAATATTCAAATGTCAAACCTCTATCTTGACAAATCAAATAAAATGTACGTGCTATATATGACTTTTTTTGTTACATAAGTACTTAATAAAATTATATACAACGCCTTATTATAACCAATTGTGATGTTAGTGTGTTTAACGATTGAGTCCGTTTTTCAAACTTTCTTAAATTCAAACAACAGAGTTCCTCTAGACAAAAAATAATTGGATTTGGATCCTCTAAAGTTTAAATTTTATTTTAGAGAATAAAGTGTGATCTTTTACCTTTCAATAGTTTCTCTTTCATATTTTTTTTGGTCCCACCTATAAAATAAATGGTAAGAGATCAAATTTTACTCTCCAAAATAAAATTTAAAATTTAAAAAATTTAAATCTATGATTTTTCTACGGAAAAAACTTACTATTCCATAATTGTGGCACAAATACCTATCTCTAAGTTGCCGTCTATAACCAATTTTGATCATCAGTGATTTCATAACGTGTTTGGTTTCTTGTATTGAAATCTTAACATTATAGTTTGCAATGAAAGGAAGTTACTGATAAGAACAAGAGAATAGTTTCTGCCAAAAATGCCGAAATCCAACCACCACCAATTAATAAGAGCCTACAGTTATGGACTAAGAGTCTATGCACTGAAACCCTAAATATATCAACCTAATAAGACCTTAGGTTTATTAATTGGAGCCTTTACTTTAGTTGAATGAAAGTAGCCATGCTGTATTTATTGGAGTTTAATTTTGATTTATTTAAGATGTAAAAAATTTTATAGGATTAAACGACTTTTTAAGTAATAAATTTAAAAATTAGTTATTTTTATTAATATCACAATTATTTGTCTACATAAAAATCATTTATATTGACAATATAAAAAATTAAAGGTGAAAATTTACGTACAGTTATGGATAATCTTGTTTATTGTTATAAATACTAAGTTAAATAAATCATAATACTTTTAATTTAAAATTAAATGAAAATAAAACGAAATATTATCTTTTGGACTTTAGATACTATTTTTATTGAGGCTTTAGGGTTTAATAGGTGACATGCTCAAATATAAATAGTGACTTCGGGGTTTCGGTCCGCAACACACTAAAACCGCCTCAGCAACTCTTTTTCATCAGAAAAGTTGCAATTCAACCGTCCTATTAGGGATACAGAAGGTTTTAGTTGAGGACGACTCACACAACTCTTTCATTAATTTCTAATTTCTATGAGTAAAAGTACGCATCTTCACTACGATATATATTTTTTGTGATTCAATATAGATGATTTAGATTAATAAAACAATTTATTTCAACACTGTGTCAATATTTTTCAAGTCCCTGTATGATTAAATACAAATTCTCTATCTCTTCCATGCGTACAAGGACAATGAGTCGATTTGAAAAATATTAGGCATTCAAACAACTTTTTTAAACCAAATTTTTAATCAAATTTTTGCGTGTTTCTTTTTTTTGCAGACACTCCACTTTCTCTTCCCCCTCCTCTTTCTCCTCCTCCTCTTGTTATCGCTGCGGTCATCATCATCATTTTTTACATGCTTCTTGCTTTAACATTGTCATCATTGCCACTATCGTTGTTCTGTTGTTATTGTTGTTGTTGTTGTTGTTTAATTTATTCTTTTTTTTTCCTGTTCATCCTCTTTTATTATCATCATTATCGTTCTCGTCATCTTTATCTTCTTTTTCTCTTATAAATATTTAGAAAATCAGAGTATATAAATTTGTGTGTTATGTGAAAAAATTTGTATATTGTACCAGTGAAATAGACAATACGTAAATTTTGATGTACAATATAAAATTTTTTGAATGATTACATATCTAAAATCTCATCCAACTAACAAAATACATTTGTAATAAAATTTTGTGTTATGTACAAAAATTTGTGTGCTATATGCAACTATTTATGTGTTATATGCAAAAATTTGTATATTGTACCAATGAAATACGCAGAACACAAATTTTGGTATACAGCACACAAATCTTAGTGCATAACACAGAAATTTTGATGTACAACACAGAAATTTTTGGAAGATTATATACCCAGAATATTGACTCACTCAACTAATAAAATACATTCGCAACAAAAATTTGTATGCTATGCGCAAAAAATTGTATACTATATCAATAATTTTGTATTATGTGCAAAATTTTGTGTTATTATACTTTAAAAATTTGTGTGCTATATCAATAAGTTTTTGAAGCGCAAAAAAAATAGTGATTTATGCATACTTTTTTTGGCTACACTTAGAGTAAAGTCCCAATCCGGTCATCGTCCATTTTTTTTAAGGACAAGTCGATCCTTGTCGAAAAAAGTGGTACCACCCGGTCCTTGTCCCCGGTAGTCGTGAGATATAGCGGTCCTTCCGTCATCTCCAACGTCAAAACCTAACGAAATCTACTTACGTGTCACTTATCGCTGATGATGTGTCAATGAGTTGTTTGTTAAGTGCCACAGTGGCAAGTCAAAGATGGACCGAAACTGATTCGTCCAAATTATAAAGTTCAAAACGTTTCCGTTTTGTAACTAGAAAAACGGTTCGTTGAGTTTCTTCCCATATAACCCCAATCCTTAAACTGTATTTACAGGAAGCCCTAAAATATTTTCCTCTTCTGCCTCCAAAAGGCGAATCTATGACAATGCACATGGTGGTGTTGCTGAGTGGACCTCTGATAGTGCTGTTGACAAAGCGCGGGAGAGGGAACTGACGGCATCAACAACGGACTCTTTGACAACGTCGACAAAAGTTGAAGGTGGAAGGTGCAGAGGTAAGAATGGGTTTACGGTATTAAAAAAGGTGGTGAATTTGTATTGTTGTGTTTGTTTTCTTAGATGTTGGGAACATGGATTATCTAGAAAGAGTTTTTTTTTCTCTAGAGTTTAAGGATTGCATATTATATCCGTTATTTGTTTTTTAGTTATTACTCATAGTTTTGCACAAGGCTGGGTTGAACTGAAGGGTTGGCATGAATTTTTTAATTGTTCTCCATTGTTGCATCACTAAGTTGAACTATGACTGATATGAATTCTAGTTAATTGTGCTAATCTGACAAAAATTATTTTGATAATTAGGTCTTATAACACCCTACCACATAGAGTCTTATGCTTAAGTCATAAAATAGAGGTGACGAGATATTACGACCTCTAAAAAATAAAATAAAAAAAACTAGTACGTATAGTATTGCAAAGATGTTCATAACTAGGAGCCTTTGAAGAAAAGTGGGTAAATCAAAGTCGTAAAATCTAAAAGTGCAACACTCCGATTGATAACGTAAACGAGCAGACCAAGAGTAAATTAAAGCGAAGATTTATACAAAAGAGTGCCAAAATACATATATCAAGACTCGAGACTCGGCTTGCGAAGATAACCGATCCGAGCATATAAGTATACATACATATATAGTAATGAAGTTCCAAAAGAACCCAACAGACAAAATACAAGACCTGTTTCTCCAAAATGACCTCTAAGAGGAGTCAATACAAAATACATACACAGTGGAGAATATATGTATCTAAACAAGTATATAAGATCAAAATAAAACCCCAAGATACTAAGGATCTCCGCTAAAAGGAAGTCTCCAGCATGCCTCAGCGAGGAGCCTCACGTCCTGCATCTGAAAACCACAAAATCTGTATGGGTAAGAACCGAAGGTTCTCAGCATGGTAACAGTGCCCAAATATCTAACATGTAATGTTCTGAGAAAGCCGGAGGCAATTCTAGAACTTCCAGATTATACTCAAAGTGTATAAACAAGTCTAGACCATAAGAATCAAAAACAGGTAACTAACTAAAGGTCTTCATTCTAACTACAAATCCCCATTCCAAATCCTACAAGCCTCCCAACCGCCAACATCAATTGAAAAGCAAACATGAGTATATCAAATACAAGATGCACAAGTATGAAGCAAATAAGTCAATCAAGCAATTAGCAAATAATGATGTAGTCAATTAGGCAATCCAGATAAATCACACATAATGCATATGATGCATGCCTGTCCTAGTGGCTGATGAGTCTCATCTGTCGGTTATCTAGCCAACCCGACGTGTCCGATAGCTAACCCGGCCACAATCTCTCTGTTGTGCGTTAATACCATTAGAGGGAATACGTGCCCTGTCACTGTTAGAGGGTATATGCGCCCTGTCGCCATTAGAGGGTATATGTGCCCTGTCACCAATTCACCATTAGAGGGTATCTGCGCCCTGTCGCCCATTAGAGGGTATCTGTGCCCTGTCGCCCATTTACCGTTAGAGGGTATCGGTGCCCTGTCACCCTTACAACCAGAGAGAAGCATTTCAAACGTATTCACACCCAACCTTTCCATTCATTATTCATTTATTATATCCCATCATGAATTTACATATACATTTATCCTCAGCCATAACTCAACATTCATCTTAGCCATCCGACTGAAATTCATAATTCATTTACATTCATAAACCGTCATCACACACAGCCATTTGGCTCACATCATGCTCAGCCTTTCAGCTCATATCACACTCTTCCATTCAGCCCATATCATATACAGCACTCCACCATCCTCCCCAACAACTCATATCATCATAATCCATCATACTCAACATAACATCCCCTTTCTTTCTCCACAAGTTACCCTCTTCCCTAACTCACTCTCATTCACTAGGTATTTTACATCAATTTAAGATTTAGGGGATGAAATTGGGGGTTTATAAGTGTGAAATAACATTCCGGAAGGTTACAAGCTTGTTGGGAATGCAAAAGACTTGAAAACAATAGCTTTAGAAAAGGACTGGGTCGCGTGCGTACGCACAAGGGTGTGCGTGCGCACACCCAGAAGTATTTTTAGACGTGTGCGTACGCACAGAAAGCGAAATCTTCATGGTGGAGTGCACGCACAACGTGTGCTAGCACCACCACCAGTGCGTCATTCCCAACATGTGCGTACGCATAGGCCTATGCGTACGCACAGCTCAAAATTCTTCGTTGGTTGTGTGTGCGCATAGGGCGTGCTAGCGCTGCCACCAGTAGCCCTATCTCCGCGTGTGCATACACACAAGGTTGTGCATGCGCACAGGACCAAATTCTTGTGGAGTGTGCATGCGCACAGAGCTGTGCGTGCGCACACAAACCAGAAATCACAAATTCTGCAGAAATTGCAGAATTCATATTTTTAACCCAAACTTCCAACGATCATATATCCTTCCACAAAATTCGGATTTCCACCAAATTTAAACCATTTAAAAGCTTATGAAATTATCTTTCATTTGATATAAAAATCATTAAGTTTCGAAAACAATAGCTCAAGATATGATCCGTGGAAGTTCATCAAATTTTCATTTTTACCAAAAACTCATAAACTCCCAATTTCAAAACATACACTTACCAAACTCATTCAAAACCCACCAAAACTCATCCTTCTATCATCAATCATTCCCAAGTCCTTAATTAAACCTCAATCCACCTATTTCACCATATTTAACCAAATCTCAAATCATAATCAACATTTCATAATTCAAATTCCAAACAAATGTTCAATCCATCAATTACCATATATATATACATACATATTTCAATATCACCCTTCAACTCATACTCACCAACAAAAGTCTCAACATAATAATCAATTAAACACATCTATGCACATCACATGCTTGCCCACCATTATCATCATAATTCATATATCCAATCCAAATCCAAATCACCCCACAATTACATCAACATTTCATAATTCATCAAATATATCAACATGTCACAACCCACCAATGTTCATGCATAACAACACAATTTACATCATTCATCAACTAACTCATTATTTCAAAAACCCTATCCTAAGGCCACTAGTCTACGTTTTCACATAACATTACATTTTCGATATACGAAACCAAAACCATACCTTGACCGATTCCCGTTCCACCCGGAACACTCTCAAACTCACTTTTCCTCAACTTTCAATGTCTCAATGCTTCACCAACAGATTTTCAAGCACAAGCTCCACTCCAAGGCTTTTCCAGAACCACCAATCAAGCTCTAACATACATATATACAAAGCCTAAGCCATAATATCACACCAAAACACAATAATTCAAACCCAATACCATAAAACTCAGAATTTTCCACTAGAGTTTGAGGTACTTACCAGCCCAAGGATCAAGGGAACAAGAACAAGCTTTCTCCTCAAGCTAATTTGATCCTATAACACAAGGAGCTCACAAATTTCAACATTCTTGCCCATGAAACTCGAAACTAAGGGCTGGAATTCGAAGAAGAGAACGTGGCTTACCTCAAGATTTTTTGTGTGAGTTTTTTAGAGCTCAACGCCATGGTCGCGTGGTCATAAACAGTTCGTCAATCGAAGCTCCGGATCAAAAGTTATGATCCATGGAAGTTTGAGATGAATAGTAGCAAGGGTTTCAATCTTCCCCCTCCCCCCTTTCTTTAATTTCCAGCGTGTGTGTGTGTGTGTGTTCAAGAGGGAAGAGAGAGCTCAGCTCTCTCATTAAATGAGAGTTGGCTGGGCCCTTGGGTCAACTTGGGTCCAGTTGGTCCGGTTTGGCCCGTTCGGTCGGATCTTTAGCCGATTTCTTTAAAATTGGTGTCGAAATTCTTGTTTTAATTTTCTCTATCACATTAAACCATAAAAACCTCATTTCTCATTTTCTAGAATATATTTTAATTTATGGGTTAATTATCCACTAATTAACCGGATTTTACAAGTTTTTTTCATATAGCTCATTTTTCTGTATAATTGTTATTGTTATAATAGATGGATGATTATGTGGTAGTCCCTGTGTTTAACTATGGAGGTTCTTTTAAGAGGAACTCAGAGGGAATACTGTGTTATGTTAATGGGAAGGTACATAGATATCTACCGATGGATTTAGATTATATTAATTTCTTTGATTTAGAGACTTTATTTAAGGAGTTGGGATATGGAAAGTATAAGGGGATGTATTGGCTTGACATGACTACATCTGATATGAAAATTGGGCTGCATCTTATAAAAGGCGATGCTGAGATAAATAAAATGAGAGATAACAAGTAGAAAAATAAGAAGACTAATAAATTTTACTTATACTTTGATCATCCAGTCAGTGTTCCTGAGGTTGTTTATGATGGGTGAGGGTTGAAGTTGTTTTAACTGATTCATCATCCTCATCCTTAGATGATGGATATGAGAGTGCAGAGAACGAGGCCTACAAGCCTCCTCCTTCTGAGTTTGAAGATTATTATAGTAGTGAGGATAGTGCGGTAGAGAGAAATAAACTCACGGTGGTTGCTTTCAAGTAAAAACTTTTTATGGTGAACATAACTGTGGGAGGAATTTTCGTAGCAATCTTGCGATAGGTCATGAGTTACCTCAAAGTTTGTTAAAATTAGAGGTTGATTACTCAACCAGATTTAAAACTAAAGCAGGCTATGGAGTACATGATTAAGGACTACAATGTCCAATTGAGTGGAAAAATAATTAGTAGGGCTCTAAAGGCAACAAAAGAGGAACTGCGTGTTACACATATGAAAAATTTTCATTAAGCATTTCAAAGACTAGCAGACAAAGCAGTTAATTTGGGAATGTAAAAGGTGCACGACTCAAATTGAATTTAATGCATCGATGGAGAAGTTGCAGAAAGTCAGTCTTGAAGCATAAGAGTACAAGGAAAGGTTTGATCCTTTCGTATGGTCAAAAGCATTTTTCAGCCACGGCCCCAAAGTGGATAATATCACCAATAATATGTGTGAGGTATGGAATGCGAAGATCATTGCATCTCGGAAAAAGTCCATACTGACAATGTGTGAAGAGTTAAGGTATTATCTAGCTAACCGTGGATGCAGTGAAAGCCACCTACTCATATTGCATACAGCCAGTGAATAGTAAGAAATATTGGGAGCCTATTGATTGTGAAAGACCACTTCCTCCTCCAATCAAGAAACTTACTGATAGACCAAAAATGAAGAAGGCAGATCCAGTTGAGAGTGAAATGAATACCAATAAGGCTAGAAAAATCCTAGACCCACATGCATTTCTACTCCAACATAAGTACCACCTTTTACATCCATGAATTCAACACTTCCAAACCAAGGATTTAGGCCCCTCATCCAAAGAATACCACTCTAAATAACATTATTTCAATAGAGATTATTGCAGCAACAAGTTCTAGCACAACTTCAAGGATCTTAAAAGTTCATCCCCACTCCAGGAATGAAGCCACCTAATCAGAATTGAACAACAACAAAAGAATAGTTGTGTGTGTTTAGCATTGACTCAATTAGAGACTAATGTCTTTGTGATTTTTTTTTTTTTGGAGTTTAGTATGGATAAGTATGTTTTGAAGAAACTTAACTTCATCTTCATTGTTTTGTTAGAATCCTTTCGTGATGCCTTCTATTGTTAAGGTTGTTTGGCATAACTGTGGCCTTATCTCATGTTGGAACAGCAGAAATGATACATCATTCCATATGTATATGTGACAATAACTAATTTGCTTAATATATAAATTGCTACTTTATAGTATTTCAGTATCTCTATTGCTTTTATATTACGACTTCATAGTTTAATCATGGTATATACTAGTTATACCGATTTGAAGAAGCTAAATAACTAAACACAGCCATGTGTCAAATTATAAAAATTCATCTTCATTTATGCACAAAAATGTTTCTTGTTTCACACTACTACAACCATGATGACATTGCTTCAAAGTAAATCATAAAACTACTGCCCTTTCCTACTCAAAATTCCTTAGAATTTTTGCAATAACTACTCCTGCAACAAATGCTATAACAATACATTCAACACCACTGCACCTGCTTTGAATCTTATTCACCCTAGATTGTATAACTCAACTTCTAATTCGGCCAATCTTTTTTCAATCTCATTCACTTTGTCATGAACACCATGAGAATGGCTTTCAAAATGAACCTCCTTCTGCTTCAACCCACCAAAATGAAGATTCTTGCTAACGTCCTCATTAAAGGACGAAACATACTCATCAAGCCATGCAAAATACTTGCAATGAGGTGCTGAAATCGGCAAGATAGGGACAAAGATTTTAAACTTTCAATCGAAATCTAGATGAACGAAAAAAAAAATAAACTACCTTAAAGTATGGGTAGCCAAAGAATAGTCTGGCCAGATTTAACTCAATTCCTGACATGAAGAGAACGGCATGAGTGCCACAGTTACATTTTAGGGCAACCCACTTCTTCTTCCTCGATTTCGAACTCGCGCTAGAATTCAAACTCCAACTTTCAAAGTCGATTGCATATCTTCGACTTTGCCGTTTGGAGAGTGACAAATGCTCACCATTCTAAGTCATGGTTTTTTAAGATTCAAATACTATTTTCAGGAAAAGAGTAAGAGGATTCAAGTCTTGAGTATTAAATCATATAATTCCAAATCTTTTACAAAACTGCGACGTTTTGGTTCCACAAAAATTGGATAAGCCGATTCCTATCCAACCTTCTAATGTCCAACATAGTATTTAAGGGCTACATAATCATTATTAAGTGACACATAAATAGATTCTGTTAGATTTCAATGCTGAAAATGACGGAAAGATTGTCATGTCTCATGGCTATCAAAGACAGTAGTATCACTTTTTTTGATAAAATTAGTTTGTCTTTCGAAAAAATAGACAAGAATCAAATTCAGACTTTATTCCTAAACTTATACCAACTTAATTACAAAAGAACAATGCTAGGGAACCAAAAAGGTATTAGCCAAAAACTAGTCAAATATCTCTGGGTGAATTCAAAATCTCTACGAGTTAATATATATGGATGTTTATTCTGCGAAGTATCAGAATGTTTCTTTTTCATACTAAATGGATGTTCTTTTATATATTTTTCGAATTTTTTTGTATTACAAATGTGAATGTCTCTATTTCTTTAAGAATTTCATAATTTTTTTAAAATTTTATAGATATTTAATTATTTTTGCTAAAATATAACTGAATATTTCTTTTGTTAAGTATTAGGATGTTTTTTTTTCATATTAAATGAATATTTTTTTTATATTTCTGTAATTGAGATGAAGCGAAAGGGAAGAAAAGGAACATTTCTTCTTCCATGAAAGCTTTGAGGAACAAGGAGCAAACACAATCTGGCTACCCAAACAAGGCACGAGGCTACTCCTTTTATATCACAAGGGCGGTTGCTGCCGCTTAATAATAATAAAAGCTAGTTCCATAGATCTTGTATGGAATAATAGGCTTCTATTTTCTGATGCAGGACTGCTATTCCCTTCAAAAAAGCAAACAAAAAAAAAAAAGAAACAAAAGAAAAAACATTGAAAAAGAGATTGAAAATTAACCCAAAAAAAAATAAGAATAACAAATGAGAGGTGGACTTCGGGCTTGTTTGGGTGAGCTTCTAAGAAAAGATCTTTTTTCGAGTTATCTTTTTTTAAAAGATCTTATAGAGAAGTAAAAGTAATTTTATGTTTGGATATCTCATGTAAAAAGGTCTTTTTATCAATCAATTATGTTTGGGTATAACAATATAAAAGTACTTTCTTGTTTATTTATTACATGAAAAACATCTTTTTTTTAAGGAAAAAAGATCTTTTAAAAAAAGATGTAAATTACAACTTCTCAAAAAAGATCTTTTTTTGATTTTACTAGTGCTTTTACTTTTACTACTAGAAATTTGCCAAACACGTTAAAAAAATAAAAAAAAAAGATATTTTTTCATTGAAAAAAGATCTTTTTTTAACAAAATAATGGCGCCCAAACATGTACTTCGTGTTGAAGCAGTTGTCTTAGATGCGCTTGTTGAGGGCGTCGCAGAGAGCATGGAAGTCGCCGGCGCTTCCAGCAGCATTAGTGAGAGAGAGAGGTCTCTGTGTGATTGTTGGAGGTGGATAGGTTAATATGAGAGAGAAGAAGAAGATTTTTATAGGTTTTAATTAGGTTTACTTAATTAATTTTAAATTTTTTAAATTTAAAATTTAAAATTAATATAATTTTGTTTAGTTTTTTGTTGGTAACCTTTTGGTTCCATATACTTTTCCATTACAAAAACACTTATGTAGGTAGGATGCCCCCATTAATTTTTGCATACAAAACACGAGGAAGGATAAACAAAGCACATGGCGGAAGAAAGGGACAATTATAATCAGGGTAGAGGATTCCTCAACCAAAGCGCTATTATCACCCCCTTTTCTCCTCCTAAATGCCATAGCAATACACAACAAAATAAGTAAGTTTAAAACACATGTAAATAAAATTGAATTTGAAATCCAATCAATTTGCTACCATGTGAGTGAATCAAATTGTTGATGGGTATTAGATCAAGTGTATAATGAACGTTATAGTTATATGTTGAGTAAACAATTAAGTCAGTTTTCTTCTAGATCGGATATTTTGATTATTAACAAATTTTGACTCTTAGAAAATTATTTTTTTGGATAAATTAATCTTTTCATTATTTATAATTAATTTTTAATATGTGTATTTAACAAATACATTTTTAACAAATTTTATTATAAGATAATTAAATATTAAAAAAATATAATTATGAAATAA